>NW_015630974.1:142291-144511 GCF_001515625.1 Sinocyclocheilus rhinocerous
ACTTTAAACCGCATAAACACATTTCATTACACCAAATACACAAAATAATGTTCTTTTTAGCAGCATCATATGACCCCTTTAAGTTGTTTAGTTCCATACAACCAGATGGAAATTACATTCCAGTTTCACATGCCTTCAGTACACAAAAATTGCTTGATGTCGAACGGGCATCACTGAAAGGAATGATAAATTGCAGTTTAGTGAGTCAGAATTACTCACTAAATTTTCACTCTCTCTAACTACTAACGCGAGTGAAAACTAATCATCAAAACAAGTATTTGAGCATTTCAGTATAAAATTATTGGCCGTCTGTTTGCATGTGCGTCTTTTAAAGTTTAGCAACTCAGTATTTTGTGAAATAGAAATATGCACAGGAATTTAATTTTATACAGCAACTTAAACAAAAAAGCACAAGTAAACCTGCCATATCAAACAAGACCACAGGGAGATGCCGAAAGAGCACTAACCCTGCCTCTTTGACCTAACTACATATAGAGACAGATCCATTCAGAATTACTAAACACAGCAAAATCCAAATGAAAAATAAAAACTTTCTGAATGTGTGGAAACTCAGTGATCCATTACTCCTACAAAATAAGCAATCATGTCTATATGTTCGGAGCATCTGGTGCCCACGTGTACATAAACACCACTAAATAATGTAAGCTTGACTGACTGATTGACTTCCCCTTTAAATGTACACTTAAATGTCAAATGCACTGTTGTGTTTTACTCGCAGGTCTGAGCTCCAGTGGTGCAAGTGGAGGATTCAAGAGCTTCTATTCAGGTTCACTCTCCCATTTTGTACATGCAGTCATTTGTAACTCATTTTCCAGACAAAAGCAAATGCATATTTAATTGACAGCAATGCCTAGAGCACAGGGATCAGAAACCCTGCTCCTGGAGAGCTACTGTCCTGCAGACTTCAGTTCCAACCTTGCTCCAACACACCTGCCTGTAATTATCTTGATCAGCTAGTTCATGTGTGGTTGATTGGGGTCGGAGCTGAAATCTGCAGGACGGTAGCTCTCCAGAAGCAGGGTTGGGGACCCCTGCTATAGCACTATAGCATTTGTTGTGTGTTTGCAACTGTAGACTAAAAACATTTGATGGCAACTTTTTGTTTTATGCTCATTAAGCTGCTGCTTTTAGACAGCCTGCTTTATTAATTCAGTCGTAACGCATGCAGATTCCTAAAATCCACTACCTGGAGTAAATCCAGTTACATAAAATGCAGTTACTTCTGTAAATTGCGGAAGGGTCTGTACAGAATGTGGTTAATCATTCAGTAGAGGAATGCCAACTGTGTTTAGTTGCACTGTGTACATTGTGTTTGAGTTGCAATGTAGCAGTTCACAAGATGCTTTTCATTTGTAGGAAGTACAGGAAATGGGAAGGCAAACAATGAAGGTTCGTATCATTTTTCTTTAATGCTGTTTCTGTGAATTTGTTTTGGAATCTTGAAGGGATTTTTGTTGCAGGACTCCAGAACACAACTAAAATTGCTACAAATGTGCTTTCAAAATCTACTAGGGCTGTCAGTTGATTTAAACAAATTAACTAATTGCACAGATTTCTGTAATCGTGATTAATTGAGCCTAATATTAAAATGTGTAACCTGCCAGCCTGTGCGCCATTTGGGTAGAAGGTATGTACTTTGACCTCAAAATATGCTGGTACAATTTGGGACTGTAAACTACGTAAAAAGCTTTGTTCAATTATGCACATACAGTATGCTAGTCAAGCAAGAGGCAGCAACATCTAGAGAATCAAAAGAATACGAGAAGTAAAAACTGTTTTCGTTCAAAAGGCAGAAATTTTAGTTTAAAAAAAATTAAGGGAACACTTAAATCACACATTTGATCTTGATAAATGAAATATTAATGTTAAAAATCGTTACTTGTATGTAGAGCTGAATGATAAGGCCAAAAAATTATCATGATAAAAATTTTCATATCAGTCAATATTGATAATTATCACGATAAATTTCACATTTTTGAAAGGCATATTTTTGCTCTTAAGTAAATGTTGTAGGAACCAGACCATTAGGTTTGTGACGGTGAGGAAATTTTCCCACCGGTTAATCGACGTGTGACAACACCGGTAATACCGGTATCACCGCGGGCGGGGTGTTCCCTCTTTTCCTCCGCTTTTAAATAGCTTGTAAAAGCGGCGTGCGCATTTTACTTTCACTTTGAAATAGCGGCAATTCGGGCTAAA
>NW_015630974.1:144634-150450 GCF_001515625.1 Sinocyclocheilus rhinocerous
ACTCTTCTTGTCAGTCAGCTCGACTCACTGGAGAAATGAAATCTGATCTGTGATGCAACTGTCGTTCAACTGCATTGAGCATCCGCGTTCAGTTTTTAATTGTAGTGTCTGTTCTCTTACTGAACTAAATGATTTGTATTTCTATAAAAAATCAAAACGACGGTGGGGGTCGGTGACGCGGTGGGCAAGTGACGTAACCGGTGTTGCGGCTTAACACCGGTATCACCGTCAACACCGTCTACCGCGGCAAGCCTACAGACCATTAATTTTGGTTTAAATCTACTCTTTAGGGTCAGAACATGACAAACACTTGAATGCTTTACGCTTTTCCAGTTGGGTTGCACGATAAATTGCATGCAATATTTAATGCGCATCTTGTCAGTAAAGCCGGTTCTGTAATCAGCGGTAAATCTCCATCACGTGCGTGCTTTCATATGGAGCAGCATTTACTACACCGAGACGTTGTTCACTAACAAGCTGCGCAAAACCAAGATCATATATGAAAAAAAATTTAAATTACAAGCTGATCCAACTTGCCTGATTTTTATCACAGCAACTCATAATGTAAGTCAGTAGTGTGTAGATACTTGTACTGTTGTTGCGCTGCTTCAGTCCTATCCAGCTGTCCTCGTGTAACGGCCTGTCTCCTGGTATGTGAATGCACTGTAGGTGCAATTATGATTAGAATCATTAGAATGAAGGTATCAAATTGAATGTAATTTAAACTAAATACAGCTCATTGAACCGAAGCTCTTCTAAATCACCAAGCAATTTTGAAATTTGTTAATCTTTTGGGTCCTAATTATGTACATATCCTAATTATGGATGTCAGTGGTACCATTGAACCTTTTTTTGGTCTGGAGAGGTATATTAGAAGCAATTCACATTAACAAATTTAAAATAACATGTCAGATTCTATTATGATTTGTAGGGTTGGGTATCGATTGGGTTTTTTACGAGACCGGTGCCAAATCGATACTTTTAAAACGGTACCAGTGCCTGAACCGATACTTTAAAAAAAAAAGCCACTTAAAAAAACGATGGATAACATTAAAGAACATTAAAAATATAAAAAATAAATTACATGGCATTCACATGCTCCTTGGATGCTTTTATTTCCCGAGTTGTGCTTCCCTTACTCTAAGGCTAATGTATTTCACTATCTGGGTCATTATTTAATACAAAACAATATTTAATACAAAACCACACATAATGTTTCTACTGTATCTCTGTCAATCACTCTTTTTAGTTAAAATGAGTGAATTGACTGAGTGCATTTACTGTAAATGGGAAACCGATTGCTCCCTCGTGACCTTTTGTAAACTGTATTTATGACAAAGAACTGCACAGATACAGATATTATAACAATCTATCGATAAACACACACCTTGTGTCCTATGTTTGAGTCCGCTCGCGCTGCGCCGCCGCGGTCTGCGGAATTGAAGAGCACGCTGAAAGACGGGGAGGAGACGAAAAGTCTGCCGCCGTTTTCATATGAAATTTAAAGAGGACTGACTCTGAGGCAATCATGAATTTGTGACAGTTTATGGAGCTAATCGCTATAGCCTCGCTAAAAATGGCCTAGCGACGCCCATGCGTCTTAAGTCCATTTCAGAGAACCAGGACAAATATTTCAATCGATCGCTCAGGCATTTAAGTGGCACCGAAATGAGGCACCGAAATCTGCGTTCTGATTCGGTTCTAGTACATACCGGTTACATAGGTACCTGTACCTGAAAGCTAATGTAAGGACGCAGATTAAAACATATCTAAAGTGTGTCCTTGTGTTTGTAGATGTTGACGGCAGCTCATGGAAGACTGCTGGTGATGGATTCAGGGGCAGAGGTGAGTAGGAGAACTTTTAAGTAATGATAACTGAAGTAATGAGTAACTGCATCAAGAGCCTTCACACAGACGGTGTTTCATCAAGACATCAAGAGCAGTGTTTCTCAACCCTGTTCCTGGAGCCCCAACACGCATTTTAATATCTTCTTTGTCCGAGACACCTGTTTCAGGTCTTGGAGTGTCTGCCAATAAGCTTATCCATTACATCAGGTGTGTTTGATTAGAGAGACAAAATGTGCAGTTTTTTGGTGGGAGGTGTACGGGGGCTTGGGTGACGAGGGTTGAGAATCACTGCCCTGCTTTGGAGTCAAACAATCAGACATTGTGAAATTGAACTTGTTTGTAGATGTGGACCATTTCTATCCAAATGATATTTAGCACAATTAGCTAGGGACATTGGGTCTCTTTCACCAAGCATGTGTTCGCAAAATGTGTGTGAAAACTGTATGAACGAAGATTCACTCTCTGACAGCAGGTGGCGCTTATGAGCAGCAACGATAGTGTTTCCTGGGTTACCGCTGTTAACAAAGCAGCGCTGCGCTTATGAACACTACTTTAATATGCATTGTTCAGAGGCAAGATGAAAAGAGAATTTTTCTGAAGACAGTCAGTTCCCCTCAGAGATGCATTCATATAAACTCCTACTCCAATTGTATCGTGTTTTGTGTGGCATCTCTACCGATCTGAATCATCACATATTTGAATCGATTTTCGTCCGGCTCGCGGTTAATCGTTACATCCCTAACTGGCGCCCTTGGCGTTGCTCAAGGATCTGGTGAAATTGTGTCTGTAGAGAGCTTATGTTTGACTAGAGTCATGAAAGGTGAAAGACAATTCACTAACATTAAAACGAGGTTAAAGGGTTAGTTCACCCAAAAATGAAAATTAGGCTGTGTTTTACTCACCCCAGAGCCATCCTAGGTGTATATGACTTTCTTCTTTCAGACGAATCCAGTCGGAGTTCTATTAGAAATTGTCTTTGATCTTTCAAGCCGTTTAATGCCACTCAGCGGGTGTTGCATGCGTCAGTCCAAAAGAAGTTAAATAAAGAGCGCCCATCCTCCGGGGGTTGAACAAAGGCCTCTTGTAGCGAATCGATGCGTTTTTGTAAGAGAAATATCCATATTCAAAACGTAATAATCACTTTAATGTAGGTTTTGTTTTTTGTGGAAGGGTGCATGCAACACCCGCTTAGTGGCATTAAACGGCTTGAAAGATCAAAGACAATTTTTAATAGAACTCCGACTGGATTTGTCTGAAAGAAGAAAGTCATATACACCTAGGATGGCTCTGGGGAGAGTAAAACACAGCCTAATTTTCATTTTTGGGTGAACTAACCCTTTAAGAACATCGTCCATGTTGTGGATTACACTGAAAGTTTTTGTGAAGTTCGAATGTGTTTATAAATATGAATAATTTGTGCAATTATTAGTGAATGAGACCCATTGACTGTACAGCAACCCTGATTAGGGAGGTGCGAAACTACGTATTTTAAAAATAGATTTTTTCAGAGGGTTGCCTGAACAATCCGGAAATTACAGATTTAAACTTCGTAAATCTGAATCCAAAGTTGTTTGTGTGCAGCCTGCTTGCATAGAGTCAATGCTGGAAGTTGTATTCGACTGGCATTGCTCACATGATGTATTTTTAGGAGGCAGAGGAGGATCACGAGGAGGAAGAGGAGGCTTCAGAAATGCCTTTAAATCAGGTGATATTACATTCATCCTTGATTCCCTTCAACAGAAGTCTGGTTTTAAGGCTCTGTCAATTTTGGTTGTATTATATTCGAAGAAAACAAGCTGGCTCCAATATAATGATTATGTAATTTGTGATACTACTTCATAATTTTTCTGGATGAAATCAGTTTACTGTAAAAGACATGAGTGTGAGACCAAATCTTTGGCGTTTTTGTGCCCTTGAAGGGAACTGGGATGGTTCGCCACATGAAAGTGAACAGCATAACCCCTTCATGAAGCCTTCCTACAAGGCTGTTAGAGAAGGATACATGCAGTGTTAATTTTGACAGGCATTTTTGATTTAGTCTTAGTCTTTATCTTGAGACGAAAATGCTTAATAATCCTAGTCACATTTTAGTCATTTGAGTCTTTCATAGTTGGTCGACGAAAAGTCATTGCATTTTTGTCAACTTCTAGTCATTACTTTTAGTCAAACTGCAGTTACCAACATTTATTTTGGTAGCTATTTTATATGTAGTCTTCAAACAAAAATAGTCATTAATTCTTCTCTCTTTAGACCAAATCAATTAAGCTTATGAGAAATTTGAATCAAGGATTGAATTTGGAAAAACTTGAATAAATTGACAATTTTCATTTTTGGGTGAACTATCCCTTTAACAGTAGTGAAAAGGGAGCAACTTATAAAAATTATAGTTGTTCATATATAATATATATAATTTATAATTTTTGAAAAAGAAGCAGAATAAGACAAATACGAAAGAGATACAAATTATGGATTACACTGAAAGTTTTTGTGAAGTTCGAATGTGTTTATAAATATGAATAATTTGTGCAATTATTAGTGAATGAGACCCATTGACTGTACAGCAACCCTGATTAGGGAGGTGCGAAACTACGTATTTTAAAAATAGATTTTTTCAGAGGGTTGCCTGAACAATCCGGAAATTACAGATTTAAACTTCGTAAATCTGAATCCAAAGTTGTTTGTGTGCAGCCTGCTTGCATAGAGTCAATGCTGGAAGTTGTATTCGACTGGCATTGCTCACATGATGTATTTTTAGGAGGCAGAGGAGGATCACGAGGAGGAAGAGGAGGCTTCAGAAATGCCTTTAAATCAGGTGATATTACATTCATCCTTGATTCCCTTCAACAGAAGTCTGGTTTTAAGGCTCTGTCAATTTTGGTTGTATTATACTCGAAGAAAACAAGCTGGCTCCAATATAATGCTTATGTAATTTGTGATACTACTTCATAATTTTTCTGGATGAAATCAGTTTACTGTAAAAGACATGAGTGTGAGACCAAATCTTTGGCGTTTTTGTGCCCTTGAAGGGAACTGGGATGGTTCGCCACATGAAAGTGAACAGCATAACCCCTTCATGAAGCCTTCCTACAAGGCTGTTAGAGAAGGATACATGCAGTGTTAATTTTGACAGGCATTTTTGATTTAGTCTTAGTCTTTATCTTGAGACGAAAATGCTTAATAATCCTAGTCACATTTTAGTCATTTGAGTCTTTCATAGTTTGTCGACGAAAAGTCATTGCATTTTTGTCAACTTCTAGTCATTACTTTTAGTCAAACTGCAGTTACCAACATTTATTTTGGTAGCTATTTTATATGTAGACTTCAAACAAAAATAGTCATTAATTCTTCTCTCTTAGACCAAATCAATTAAGCTTATTTGAGAAATTTGAATCAAGGATTGAATTTGGAAAAACTTGAATAAATTGACAATTTTCATTTTTGGGTGAACTATCCCTTTAACAGTAGTGAGAAGGGAGCAACTTATAAAAATTATAGTTGTTCATATACAGGGCTCCAGACTGCGACCAAATGGCCGCATTTTGCAACCATTTTTTCTGCCGGTGCGACTAATTTTTGTGAGCGGTCGCACAGGCGCCGACCACCGTGTTGTCCAGCTCATAAGCGCTGCCATTTCTGTTACATTTGAGAAACATCAAACTAAAGCGAAACTAAACCGCGCTACGTTTCAGCTGCGCAGCGCGGACCGTTCATCAGCTCGCAACGCAAACAAACTTGTCCGAGCTCAGAACAGCTTTACTCGGGATTCAAAGTTGATTTCACGTTACTGCACAGATGCAACAGTGCTGCGAGATCCAGTGAGAAGCGTTTGAATTCGCCGCACAATGATAAGGTTGCTGCGAGATCTAGTGAGAATCATTCAAATTCTGCACAGAATTCTCTGATATAAACAGCGCTGACATACATCAGGAAACCAGAAGCTGTAATGCTAACTGTAACCATGGTGTTGT
>NW_015630974.1:150830-152036 GCF_001515625.1 Sinocyclocheilus rhinocerous
GGTCGCACTGGCGCGACCACCGCGTTGTCCAACTCATTAGCGCTGCCATTTCTGTTGCATTTGAGAAACCTCAAACGGCAAACGAAACGAAAGCGAAACTAAACCGCGCTACGTTTGAGCTGCGCAGCGCAGACCGTTTATCAGCTCGGACCGCAATGCAAACAAACTTGTCCGAGCTCAGAACAGCTTTACTCGGGATTCAAAGTTGATTTCACGTTACTGCACAGATGCAACAGTGCTGCGAGATCCAGTGAGAAGCATTTGAATTCGCCGCACAATGATAAGGTTGCTGCGAGATCTAGTGAGAATCATTCAAATTCTGCACAGAATTCTCTGATATAAACAGCGCTGACATACATCAGGAAACCAGAAGCTGTAATGCTAACTGTAACCATGGTGTTGTTTTAGAAATAGTCCAATGCATTACATCATTCATTTCAGGGTTTGTACAACCTTTTGAGAGAGAAATTCAAGCACTTTTTATCTGAGACGGTTAAAATTTAGCTCAGGAGCATTCATATTGCTTGTAGATGTTACTACACTTCGAGTGAAGTTAACCTGTGGCAAATTCAATTCAATAGGTATGATCTGGAAAGGCACACATCTTAATAAAACGTCTAACAGCTGATAATGCATATCAGAGCAAAAACCAAGCCCTGAGGTCAAAAGAACTGCCTATAGAGCTCAGAAACAGGTTTGTGTCAAGCCACACATCTGGGGAGGAGTTCAGGAAAAAAATCTGCTTCATTGAAGGGTCACAGAAGCATGTAGTCTCTGTTACTCTTAATGGAAGATCTTTGAAACAACCAGGACTCTTCCTAGAGCTGACCTCCTGACCAAACTGAGCAACTGATGGAGAAGGGCTTTGGTTGGTGTGGTGGCCAAGAACCTGATGGTCACTCAAGTTGAGCTCCATGATCATATGTGGAGATAGGAGAAAACTACAGAAGGACAAACACCACTGCAACACCATCGATTTGGGCTTTATGGCGGTCTGGCAAGACTCAATCCTCTCTTCAGTGTAGACACACGAAAACACACTTAGAATTTTCCAAAAAGCACCTAAAGGACCCTCAGACTGTGAGAAATAATATTCTCTGGTCTGATGTACCTCAATTCCAAGCATCATGTTTGAAGGAAACCAACTCTGCTCATCACCTGCTGAGTACCATCCCAAAAGTAAAGTGTGCTGGTAGCAGCCTCATG
>NW_015630974.1:152306-153082 GCF_001515625.1 Sinocyclocheilus rhinocerous
GAGATAGCCTTAATGAAAACCTAGTCCAGAGCATTCAGAACCTCAGACTGGGCAGAAGGTTTACCTTCCAACAGGACAGTGGACCTATGCATACAGCAAGAGTGGCTTCTAGACAACTCTGAATGTCCTTGAGTGGCCCAGACAGAGCCTGAGCTTGAACCCAATCAAATATTTCTGGAGAAACCTGAAAATGTGCATCTGCCCCCATCCAACCTGACAAAGCTTGAGAGGTGAAGAGGTGAGGTGAAGAATGGCAGATAATTGCCAAATGCTGATGAGCAAAGCTTGTCGCATCAAACAAAAAAGACTTGAGGCTGTAAAGGTGCTTCAGCTAAATATTTAGTTAGTTGAATACTTATGCAATGTACTTATTTCAGTTTTTTTATTTTTTATTAATTTACGAAGTTGTCAATTCTGTTTTTGCTTTGTCAATATGGTGTATGGAGTGTAGATTGATGTGGGGAAAAAAGTACATTTAAGCAGTTTAACATAAGGCACTGTATAAGCATTTCACACAGGCATTTCCAGCACTTTAAAGCTCTAAAATGATCCAGTTTGAATGTTATTTTTAATGGGATGACCAAAACATACTTTGTGGTAAACAAACACTTATGTAAAATAAAATACATCAAATCACAATTATAACCAGTAGATGACAGCAGACACTAAAAAATGCTAGGTTGTTTCAACCAACTTTGGGTCAAATATGGACTAACCCAACCGTTGGATTAAATTTTTACATTAAATTTTTAACCCAAAAGTTGGGTTAGTCCATA
>NW_015630974.1:153291-153443 GCF_001515625.1 Sinocyclocheilus rhinocerous
AAAAGTCACAGAAAAACAAACTTTTCTTCAATTTGCTACTAAATCACACATAATCACTGAAATTGGTCCAATTGGTCCATTAGCAGAATAATGGTACATTTAATAAGAGTGGAATATATACATTTTCTATATAAAAATTAGATTTTGCACTT
>NW_015630974.1:154903-157537 GCF_001515625.1 Sinocyclocheilus rhinocerous
AAGAAAAGTCACAAAGTGCCTTGAAAAACAAACTTTTCTTCAATTTGCTACTAAATCACACATAATCACTGAAATTGGTCCATTCCATATACTAGCAGAATAATGGTACATTTAATAAGAGTGGAATATATACATTTTCTATATAAAAATTAGATTTTGCACTTGTTGCTGTTGTTAATAAAAGTAAATTTTGTATGCATCTTAACTCAAGCTTAGTGCTTTACTGTCAAATCTGTATAAACAATAAACAAAAGATGATCATGCAATCCAGTGACGGGCACATCCTATAGACAGTAGCCTATAGGATGTATTTTGAATGTCCGGTAGTCCTCAAATAACAGTCCCGTCTCATCTTGTTAATGAAGACGCGGCATACATTTCGTCATAGTTTTTATCATCAGTAATTAGTTTTAGCTCGTCAACGTCTCATCTTAGTCACAGAAAAAATGTTCGTTAACGAATATTTTCCGTCGTCGTCTTCGTTGATGAAATTAACACTAGATACATGGTAAATTACTTCCTTGAACTGACCATCACATTAGCGTACTTCAAAACTACCATTGAAGACAAAGGGTGTAGGACTAGGTTGAAAATCTCAATCTCTCAATTTTAATGAGTTCTCACTTTTATGAATTTACAGCATTGATTCTCAAATCCCAAGAATTGATCTCTGCTGTTTTCAGTTGATGCATGAACAAAACTTACAAGTTTGTAAACATTGTTTGGAGCTCTTTAATTTGGCTTAACATAGCTGTAATGCTTCAGTTCAAGCGGTAAATGAACCAATCATCTCTTCCTTTTTACTACTTATAGCAAAACTTCAATCTTCTTCTGGTGAAGCCATTCTTTTGTTGATTTGGATGTATGCTTTGGGCTGTTGTTGTGCTGAAAGATGAAGTTCCTCTTCATCTTCAGCTTTCTAGCAGAAGCCTGAAGGTTTTGTGCCAATATTGATTGGTATTTGGAACTGTTCATAATTCCCTCCACCTTGACTAAGGCCCCAGTTCCAGCTGAAGAAAAACAGCCCCAAAGCGTGATGACCATATTTACTCCACTTGATGATGACTGTTTTAACTGTGTTCCATGGTATATCTAATGCCTTGGAAATTCTTTTGTACCCTTCTCCTGACTGATACCTTTTAACAATGAGATCCCTCTGATGCTTTGGAAGCTCTCTGCGGACCATGGCTTTTGCTGTAAGATGCGACTAAGAAAATGTCAGGAAAAGCTTACTAGAACAGCTAAACTTTATTTGGGTTTAATCAGAGGCACTTTAAATGATGGAAGGTGTGTACTGACTCCTATTTAACATGAGTTTGAATGTGATTGCTTAATTCTGAACATAGCCACATCCTTAGTTTTAAGAGGGTGTGCACACTTATGCAACCACATTATTTTATTTTTTTATTTTTACTCCTTTGAAATCTTTCCTAAAAGATTTCAGTTTGTTTTTTAATTGAGTTGTACAGGTAAACTATAACATTTAAAGGTGGAAAAAATTCTGAAATTATTTATCTTGGTCTAATTTTTTTACATTACAGAAACCTGGCAATTTAACAGGGGTGTGTAGACTTTTTATATCCACTGTATATATATACAGTGTTGTTTATTTACTTAGCATTGAGTCTCTCCAACTAGGTGTCAATGTAGTGTTAAATCACCATTCAACAGCCTCAAGCCACCACCGCACTGGCGTCTATTGGACTGCAGAAAAATACTATAGAATAGAACAATAGAATTCTATTGTATTTTGTCGCACGATGTGATGTGACTGATGTGATAAGCATGAGTTCTGGGCCGCTGTGCTGGCCGGTATAAACACCAGCACGGACTGAATGAGCGATCAGCTCCGGTGGCTGTAACACAGGCTTTAATGCTCCGCAGACATGTGCCGTGATGCGCAGATCAGCTCTAGTCTCTAACGTCACTGAATCTGCTGTTAAAAATGAGCCATCCATTCATCATATCATCATGCAAAACTAAGAATTAGAATCATTTGAAGCAGCGGACTCGGGTGAAGGTTGAGGTCATCCGCGCATCTCTACACTACACTGATCTGGGTCGCCAGTAGCGCTCTGCTGGACAAACTTAAGTAATTACACCATTTAGAAGCATTTAATCTGCATTGTTCTATAAAAAAAAAAAAGTTCATATCGGCGGCATATTCGCCGATACCGATATATCGGCGATCTGATTCATTCAGGAATGAAGCAATGGACAGTATTTATGAATGAGTAATCATGAATCACTGACTGTTTAAAAATGCAGTTCATTCATAAACGAGACACCGCTGTGTTTGAATGGAGATGCGCAGCGGCTGAGCTGTGACTTTCAAATTATTTTCGACGACGAAATGGAGCAAAATCAGACAATAGTGTTATAGTCAGACAATGTAAGTCACTTAATATTAACTTGTCTATTGAACTGTTGTATTAAATCAGTATCACATTTACAAACTCCCTTAAAAATCATTAAAAGCTGTCACTCATCTTAGCTCATCGCGATCTCACATTTATAATCAACGAAGCTCATGAATCTTTCGTCTACACTTTGCTTATGAAAGGATTCATGAGATATGGCTGTGATACATTACTCAACGCACTCAACGCTCATAGAAACCTTTGAAGCTCCCCT
>NW_015630974.1:170736-171463 GCF_001515625.1 Sinocyclocheilus rhinocerous
GAAACCCCGCCCCTTTGTGACGAAAACCGATTCGCACCCATCGCCATTTTGTCTCTCGCTGTGGATGGGATCTGAGCTCTACACTGAGGTAATTAAAACTTGAAAATAAAATTCAGTTTAGAGCAGCCATTCAGTATTTGAATGTGCACATTTTCACTCAGGTTTTATGTATTTGTCATATCAAACAACATTGTTTTAAAAGTTACGTTTGTGCTAATGCTCAAGTTAGCTAACGTTAACACTAGCTTTAGTCGCATCTGAAAATGTCATGTATATTATAGTTTGTGTGTTCGAAATGTGTGTAATCTTTTTCTTTGTATGTCGACTAGTTTAAAATTTGCGTCAGTATGAGAAACTGAACCGTCAGGGCTCTACGCTTATTTTTCTTTTTAGGAGTTTTTTTCTTTAACTTAAAAAATTTAGGAGCACCATCTAATCAATAATCCAAAATTTGGTCAAAAATTAGCCTTCCCATTACGAGGTGATATTTGACTCCTTAAAGTGATTTACAGTGGAATTTTGTTTTTACCTTTGTAATGGCATTTTTCTAACTTTATTACAAGTATGTAATCTTATGTCAAATTTTACAATTGTTAAAAAAAAAATTTATATTTTATAAGCTTTTTAAAAATTCTTATTAAAACCACAGAATAAGAACAAGTAGAATAAGAAACATAAGTTAAAAATCAAATGAAATCAGTATTAACAAAATTAATTTGTAGAGGTG
>NW_015630974.1:171557-186196 GCF_001515625.1 Sinocyclocheilus rhinocerous
TGTTTAAAAATGCAGTTCATTCATAAATGAGACACTGCTGTGTTTGAATGGAGATGCGCAGCGGCTGAGCTGTGACTTTGTTTCAAACTATTTTCGACGACGAAATAGAGCAAAATCAGACAATAGTGTTATAGTCAGACAATGTAAGTCACTTAATATTAACTTCTTGTTTATTGAACTGTCTTGTTTTAAATCAGTATCACATTTACAAACTCCCTTAAAAATCATTAAAAGCTGTCACTCATCTTAGCTCATCGCGATCTCACATTTATAATCAACGAAGCTCTCTACACTGCACAATGAATCTTTTATTTACAAATCTCTCACTTTGCTTATGAAAGGATTCATGAGATATGGCTGTGATACATTACTCAACGCTGCAAAAACACGTAGAAACCATACGTTTCATAGTCGCACGCAGTAGTTTTCAGTCCCCCCCCCAGCACTACCAAATCTGCTTCTGGTGCCACCATCTGTAAAACTTAGTGGCGCTGGTGCCACTGCTCTCAAATGTTAGTCTGGAGCCCTGACTGTAAATCATGCAGTTGTGTTATCCTGCAGTCTTGCGTGTATGAATTTAAAAATGTTCTTGCTTATTTTTCAGAAATTGATGAAAATTCCAGTGCTGAGGGTAATATATATTTTTTTTAATAATAGACATGTTTTTATGACTCTTGCGCACCTTTTTTTTTTTATTTTAATGGAGCCATGTGTTTGCAGGTTGGAAGGATGGTGAAGGTCAGGGAAGAGGGCGAGGTGGTTTCCGTGGGGGTTTTCGCAGTGGTTCCCGTGGTGGTTTTCGTGATGGTTGGTTTCTGTAAAAAAATTATTTGAATTGTAATTTAAGTGAGAAAATAACAGAAAGGGATGAAATGAAATGTGCATGGCTGTGTATGAATTTGGTTGCCTGAAGCAACAGTGAATTATAGTTTACTGCTAATTATACACACATTGAACCACATTACACTGTCTTTGACCAATCATGATCAAGTTGAGTTGTGTAATGAGGCAGTTTGTTTTAATATTTGTCCTTTTTTTAAGGTGGTAATGAAGAGACTGGGAGAAGAGGTGATTCATTTTAATTCTTGTCTATGTATACATGTACAATTATATATATATATATATTATTATTATTATTATTATTTTTTTTTTTTAACATAAATTGCTTTTGTTTAACTTCCAGAAATTGATGAAAATGGCACAGATGAGGGTAATGTCTTTTTCTTTCAAATAATAAACATTCTCTTATGACTCATGATGTTTCAGTGATTCATGGACCCCGTCTGTTTGTTGCAGGTTGGAAAGGAGGCGAAGGCCGAGGAAGAGGTCGCGGCGGTTTCCGGGGTGGTTTCCGTGATGGTTGGTTGTTGGAAGAAATGAATTTGAATTGTAGTTATAATGTGAGATGATGGCAGGAAGGACTGAGGCGTGAATCTAGCACAGCTATGTAGGAAGTTAATTGCTTGGGGCAACTGTGATTTATACAGTTTAGCACAGTGTTTTCCAACCTTTTTTTTCACCACGGCACAGTTTTGATAAGTAAAAAAAATCCCACGGCACACCACTAAGCACTAAAACAATACAATTGCACAAACATGCATTGCTTCAAATGGTATATTAAAACTGGAAATTATATTAAAAGTACTCTCATTTAAGATGAAACTTGAGCTTAAGTCAGGTATGAACACAGTAAGGTCATACACGTAGTTATACAATGATGTTTGCATCCCTGTTGGTTGCATATTTGTAAAATCAGGCGTAACGGATGACCTATAGCACTGATTTAAAAATAATGAAATATAGAGAGCGGTTTCCGCCTGACAGCGATGATATGACTTTCTTATTTCTAGCATTTGTTTTTTTTAATGTTTTGTCATTTGATAGTTTTCCACTGCACACCTGACACCCTGTCACGGCACAGTGGTTGGGAAACACTGATTTAGGTTATATACAGTACATGTTTGACCACAGCTGCCTTTGACCAATCACAACTAGGGCTGGGCGGTATGACGGTATATATATCGTTACCGTGGACGAAAGCGTCTATCTTTAGAGAATTTGCTATATCGTGTATTCTGCGGTATGTAAATATATCTGCGTAACACAGTAATGCTTAACTGTTATACACCTTTGAGTGATAAGGAAACATGCATGAATGAGAAAATAAAGAGTGGGACGCACTTGATATAGTTAAGTGCAATAACCAGTGAGAAAGAACTCAATGCGGTGCTCGTGCTGACTGACACACAGCTGCGCGCTGAAAGCACCTCTCAGACCTCTCATCTTTGCCATGAAATATCCTGTGAAGCTGATGTGGCAATAAACTTAAATTAAACTGTAAATCAGACGGCATGCAATTGCGTATTTGGGATGTACATGATGCTTAATAAAGTTATTAAGAGCAATAAGCAGTGAAACCGAACTCAACGCAATGCTCGTGCTGACTGACACATAGCCGAAGCGCGCACTGAAAGCCCCTCTCAGACAGCATGCGATGCTAAAACAGATCTTTCGTGTTTTATTGTGCTTGAATGGTCAAATATGCACACAATTATATCATAATGCCCATTGTGTGGAGTATTCCCATAAACACAATCGGTTATGTGTTAAATAAATGTAAAACAGTTGGGTGAAAACCAGATGCGTTTCTGTATATTGGATCCTTGCAGTTGGTCTTAAAGGGACAGCAGCCTTATTTACCTGCTGCTGTCTGTCATTATTAATGTTAATCTCTCATTGCACTTGACTGAATCACTTTTGGATCTTTAATAAGAATCAGTTCATGTTTGATACAGTGAAGACTATGCAGTGTTTTATTTCTACACTTTATTCAATTTCATTTTTATTTGTTCTATTGTGTTTGTAATTTGCTGTATTTTCTTATATTATAACAAAAATAAAATAAAAATGGCTATATCGAGATGTATATTATCATGAAATAAGATTTTGGTCATATCACCCAACCCTAATCACAACTGAATCATGTTTCATTTTAATATTTGTGTCCTGCTTTTAAGGTGGTGGTGATGAAGAGACAGGAAAAAGAGGCTTTGGAAGAGGAGGTGATATTTTCATATTCATGTGTTTTAAGTAGTACATGAGTGATTTATGTTATGGGTTCAATTGAATTCTCTTCAATGACACCGTGTAGGTTTCAGAGGCCGGAATGAGGAAGTGTTTTCCAAGGGTAATGTACTGCTTTTATAGTAACTAAGTAATAAGCTGCATTTTTAATTTGCTTAGTTTTCTTGCTCTTTCCCTGATTGTCCAGTCTCAACAGCAGACAAGGAAAATCAAGAAGCAAGTGAAAATACAGGTGGGTCATATTTTCCTTCAATGCAAGTCATTGCTTTAGCCAGAGCACGTGTTATAGTTGACTTCCTTTATATACAAAATAAACGAACACTGTGTTTCTGTTTCTTGTAGGACCCAAGGTTGTCTATGTGCCGCCTCCCCCTCCAGAAGAGGAGAGTTCCATATTTTCCCATTATGCCACAGGCATTAATTTTGACAAATATGATGACATCCTTGTGGATGTGAGTGGCAGCAATCCTCCAAAGGCTATTATGGTAAGTTGTTAGTGCATATATTTTGTAATCCATTTTAACATTGGCTATATAAAATTGTAGGATCAGAGTTATTTGGATGTGCTACATCCATAATTTTTGCTTTATTTGACACATGGCATCAGTTGGTGAAAATGGGGTGGGGTGGGGGTCTGGTGGCTTGCTCCCTCCATTTGCACATTTTAAAGTAAAATGCATCTGATGCAATCCTGGTACAATGAGAGTTGAAAATTTAGATCTCCAACACATTTTCAGTGTCCAAATTGAACAGATGAGAAAGTATTTGCAATAACTTGGACTAATAGATCTGTGTTTTGACAAATTTCACAATTCGATTTGATTATCCTTCACAAGCTTGCGATTTGATTTCATTTTGATTCAATATCGATTATTTTGGATATATATATCAGGTACAGGACATGGCAAATTTTCTCAAGGAAAAAAAAATCTCAACTAATGCTGTAAAATATACCAGAAATATACCAAAATATAAATATATAGAGTCAGTAATATGGAAGGTTGAAATTTGCTGATTTGTATACAAACACTTAAAATATACTCAAAGTTTTTGTAATATTAAAGTTATAATACTAACTTAAACTTTAAATTGCATAACTATATTTCTACTCCAATTGTTTTTTTTATTTATTTATTTTTTTAATATAAACATTTAAATGGTGGCTGTCACAAAAGCTTATTCAAACATAAATTAAATATTGAAGAACAGTTAAAAAGTTATATGGTGCATATTTGGCAAAATGCTCCTCTCTAGAGTTAATTTTTCTAGCTGACTAATGAGTTTATGGTCACCGAATATGTTTATTGTGGTAAATGTGATATTACGTGACATTGTTTACAAGCTATTGTCTTTGCAATAATTATTTTAAAAAAAATATATACTGGTACTACTCTAATCCGCTAAATGTTGCTTTGCTGAGTGAATCCATGAGGAATCCTGTGCATGCAAACTCGTGGTTATAAATAAATGCATTGGCTGGCGATGTGGAGCGTGAAAACAAATTTGATTGTATTTGATGACAGAATGGCTTCGTCTGCCTGTAGGTGCTGCAAAGTTTTGAATTTAATCAAAATGAATGTGTGTGCAAACTGTCAGGTGAAACGGAGTTATCATAATAGCACCCCCACAATGGGGAAATCGCATGAAATCAAAACGCTAAACCTAGGGATGGGTACTGAAACCTGGTATTAAATGGGAACCGGGGCTAAATTATGAAAGACCGGTGTATTGATAAGCTCTGACGTTAACTGTTCTGCTGTCGGTACTGGAGAAATTAAGAAAAAACACATACTTTTGTTATTGCTATATAGACATTATCTTGCAAATTCTATCTCACCAGAGTCGCCAGCTGTTTTTATATACAATAATATTCAGACATTTGTCTGATGCATTTTTGCTATTCGCAGTTCAGAAGCGAGATCGCACTCATGCGGAGGAGCTACAGCATGCACAACATGAAAGCCCTGTTTAATTATGATAGGAGAGAACTAAACATTAAAACGTCTGCTTAGACTTTTGGCCTGTGGCTGTGATATTAAGCTAATTTAATTTTTTATTTCAATTTTGGCTTCTAAGGATTATAAAAAAAGAAGATAAGAGGTAAAACTATTAAAAACTAGCCGCGTTTCATCTAGCGCAAATTCCTTCCCTTAACAGCGTTGCACATTCGTTCCTCCCTAAAACCCAAATTTAACGTCAGAAACAGCACAATCGGTGATTGTTGTAAAATGACGTCTTTACTGTTGCTAAATTGTGGGACATGTTTGATGATGAAATGTTGAAAGCACAATAATCCGCGCAAGAGATGCTGTTCCCCGGGCTGAAATGTGTGCGCGCACTTATATACGGACCGCAACTAGACAAGCAAATTACACTTTGGGCTTCAGGTGCACGACCAAGCGATCAAATACACACAAAAATGTGTCAAAATAGCCAGCTTGGAGAGTGTTCACAGATTGTTTTAAGTGGATGTGAACAGTTGGGAGAAAATCCGATGTGTGTCAATGTATATTGTCTTAAAGTGACAGCAGTGAATGGCGCTTGGGCCATCAATGTTAATCAAACAACAAAATGCAAAGAGAAAATCACTCACAGCTCTGAATCTGAATAACGTTAGCTTTAATAAGCATTAATCTATCAATTCATACAGTGAAAACTTTGCAGTGTTCATTTACATTTGATTACTTTATTAGATTTCTTTTGTAGGCTATATAATTTAACTGAACAGTAATGTTAGTAGACCTTCATGGAAAAGTTAAAGCACCGTTTATTTAATTTGTATCTTTTTATTGTAGCCTATTTGTCAGGTTTTTTTCTTTGTTCATGTTCTTACTGTTATCTTATGTATATAAAACACTAAAAATGCCTGCACACTGCTGCATTTACAAAATTGATGTTTTGTTCAATTCATTAAATATTTATTTTACGTTTCAGAATATAATGCAATGTTAATTCAGCTCTTAATTTGTTTCATATATATATATATATATATATATATACACATATACAGTATCTCACAGAAGTGAGTACACCCCTCACATTTTTGTAAATATTTTATTATATCTTTTCATGTGACAACACTGAAGAAATGACACTTTGCTACAATGTAAAGTAGTGAGTGTACAGCTCGTATAACAGTGTAAATTTGCTGTCGTCTCAAAATAACTCGACACACAGTCATTAATGTCTAAACCACTGGCCACAAAATAAGGGGGTCTGAATACTTTCCGTACCCACTGTATATGCATAAAAGTACGATAAGAATACCGTTAAAGTACCAGTTTGAAAAGCAGTATCGGTAAGAGTAGTGATACCGTTAAAACCTTAACGATACCCATCCCTAGCTAAGCCATCGCTATTGACCAGTCACCTGTGGAAAGACAGCTGTCCGTCACTGCATTCACGACTGCAGGCAGGTGCAGATTGAGTCATAAGCTTCAAGTTTCATTGAGCAAGACTGGTTTAAGGAAGTCATACAGCATGTCAGTGTGCTTGTTTTTCTCAAGGACATGTGAAGCAATATAAACGCGGTAATCATACTCAAGTGTGTATACGTTCTGTACTATAAGTTAGGCAGTCTACTTAGGATTTTTTTATTGCTCCTGTCAACTTAAATGCCTTTATTCTGTAGATGTTAAATGCACGTTAAACTCACAGAACATGCAGAGATGGATTTTGCAGAATTTGCTGTGAACTTATTCGTGGAAAACACCAGATCACAAGCTGATTATGTGAGTGAAGTATGAGCTTCACTTTGATGCATGCAGCACAACACTCTCTAACCATCAGTTGTATTTCGTTTGACACAATGTTAAAGATATATGAAGTGTGTAAATTTTGGTGCACTAGCCCTTATTTGGGCATCTCTGGTTTTGTATATGTATATACATTCATTATAAATGAATGGGGTACTTTAAAAATGTCAGACCATGTAAATTTTGAGTTTCAACGTTCTTAAATTCTTATGAACAATATTGATGATAAATATAACAAATAAAAACCAGTGTTGGTGTTTTTTTTATTTTTTATATATATAAATAACGAACTGGTTGTAACACTGAAGCTTTCAATTTACTGCAAAGGCATCCCAGTTTAAAGTGTCATAACCTGGAACACCACTAGATGATGCCTGTGTGTTTATGAATCCTCTGAAAACTCAGCTCAGATTTTACAAGACATTGAGAGAAAAAATAAGTTTGTTTATTGTGCCTACACACAGGCTCATATTTCCATGAGCTGTTTTTGTGTACATAGTACGTTCAAAAGCTATGAAAATAGGCCAAAATAGCTAAATAAAAAATAACAATACTACAAAATAAAATTAAGTCCCTCATGCTTGCGCTCTCTCTTACAGACTTTTGATGAAGCAGGACTTTGTGATTCACTGAGAAAGAATGTAACGAAGTCTGGATATGTGAAGCCTACTCCGGTCCAGAAACATGGAATCCCCATTATTTCTGCTGGACGAGATCTGATGGCTTGTGCCCAGACAGGATCAGGAAAAACTGTAAGAGCAACCCTCTGTGACATGCTATTTTCATTAAATGGCAACACTTTTTTGTGATTCTGATGTGGTTTATCAGTGGTGTAATTACTCGTGTAATCATCTGCTCACTCAGGCGGCCTTCCTGCTGCCCATCCTACAGCGGCTGATGGCTGATGGAGTGGCAGCCAGCAAGTTCAGCGAGGTGCAGGAGCCCGAGGCCATAATCGTGGCCCCCACCAGAGAGCTCATCAATCAGATCTATCTGGAGGCCAGGAAGTTTGCATATGGGTACACATTTTTGACTTTTCAGTGATTTTATACAAGAGTAGTGTTTTTTTATTTTATAGTTTTCTTGGCTAAAACCAAAAATTCTGGAAACACTGACCTAAAAAGCAAGTAATTTTTATTTTAGACTTATTGGAATAATTACTTTATTTATTTATTTTTTACTGTATATATGAAAACAGACTAATTTAAGCACAATCTTACTCCACAAAAGAAATGCGGCCATCAACAAACTTTTCACATACAAGTTTGTTTCTCATGCATTGCACTACACAGTCTCATAGCCTTTGCCAAAATGGCAGGTAAATGCTTCTGGCCATGGAGACGTGAATCCCACTTATAATATCTAGAAAAATAAATACTAACTAAATCTGCAATTGCCTTTTGAATTTTTCTACAGTATAGTAGTACAGTACAGTAGGGCTGGGTATTGATACAGCGCTTCCCACAGGATTTTGTGAGACTGTGGTGGGTGGACAAAAATTTTGTACATTTTAAAGTTAAATTCTTTTATCTGGTGCGCTTTGAGAGTTCAAAATTAAGAGCTTGAACCCATGTTCTTAACTAAGAAAATTAAGAAAAAAGTTGGTGAATTAACTTAAACTTTAAAGGGGACTCAACCCTCTTTTTAGCTGTGATATAGTGTCTGTCTAAATTACATTCACTGGTGTTTTAGGAAGCAAATAAATTAGAATATAATACAAATGTTATATTATTCCTATGACAGGTATATTGCCATATATTGTAAAACAATTGCACTCTAAAATAAATGAAAATGAATATTTCATAGGTATATTATTTTGCTTTACACTAGAGTAGGGAAATTATAGCACTTTGGCCCTAATTTCTACACTTGCAAGAGATACTTTGAATTTGGACTGCATTACCCATTTCAACCACTAGCTGTTAATATTACATACTGCACCTTTAAGCTTTTGTTTTGACGGAAAACTCCAGCTTCAGTGAAAACAGGTTTACGAATCCGTTTCATTATAAATCTAGTGAAATACTGTAATCATCTTCCCACACTGGCAGGCCGCCACAGTCTACTTAATGAATGGGAAACACTGGATACAGATTTTATGAGTCACCTTCATCCTTATTTATATAGAGCTTTATACAATACATGATTCAGATTCACAACTCTTTATTAGCTTTGAGTCCACACTATGAACTCGTATGAGTTCACTCATTCATTCTGTATTGCTGGTAGCTTGAAGTTTAAAAATTATCCTGAAACAATTGGTTTTGTATCTTGTGTAGGACCTGTGTGCGTCCTGTGGTGGTTTATGGTGGTATAAATACTGGATACACTATTCGAGAGGTGTTAAAGGGCTGCAATATTTTGTGTGGGACCCCGGGAAGATTGCTTGACATCATTGGTCGTGGAAAGGTCATTTTATTTTATTTTTCCCCCCTAATGTATTTAATAAGTTTTTAATAAATGATAGAATATATAATGTGGCTGATATGTTTGATTACGTCTTTAATTGATTTTTCCGTACATTTCTGCCATATGTACATAAACTGACAGTCACCACTGATAAGCTACTACTAGATATTTTTCCCCCCTAATGTATTTAATAAGTTTTTAATAAATGACAGAATATATAATGTGGCTGATATGTTTGATTACGTCTTTAATTGATTTTTCCGTACATTTCTGCCATATGTACATAAAACTACTACTACTACTACTACTACTACTACTACTACTACTACTACTACTACTACTACTACTACTACTAATAATAATAATAATTACTATTTATTTTCTTTTCTGTTTACTTTTCTCTGTCAGGTTGGCCTGAGTAAGCTTCGGTATTTGGTTCTGGATGAAGCAGACCGAATGCTGGACATGGGCTTTGAGCCGGATATGAGAAAGCTGGTGGGATCTCCAGGAATGCCTTCTAAAGAGGATCGACAAACCCTCATGTTCAGTGCCACCTACCCTGAAGATATTCAAAGGTCTGACTCTGACACGCTTTAAAGGGCAGCTCGCATTGCGCTGACAGATGCCGACAAACATCAACAGACGCATTAGTTAGGTTTTGTCTGTGTTACTCTTGTCTGTGTCTGTTGCTTTTGGTCAGCGCTTGTTGTCACTGAACATGTTGAATTGGCTTTTGTCGGCTCTTGGAATGTGTGAAAAAGTGATGTACTGTACGCCGTTGGTCTGTGTCTGTCAGTGCGGTGTGAATTGCCCTTGAAGAATTATTTTTCCAGAAACTGTTCCAAACCTGTTTGTCTGTCTTCCAACACAAAAGAGGTTAAATATTCAAGCTTCTTTTTGCAATTAGCCTATGTAAAAGGTTACAAAGTTTCAAATATAAAAAAAAAAACACCAGAATAGGAACGTGCAAACCGGTTCTGAGGGCTCAATAAAAATGGCCTGAAGACAGTGTGCTGCTTTTGTGTTTCGTTGAACTATCTAGCTACAAGAATGAGTCTAATGTAAACACCCCCTTAAAAACTTGTCTTTAAGACAGATCAGTCAACTAGTCATCCACACAACTCAATGACCAGATTTTGAAAATGTGTGTTTTGCACATCTATTCAGTGATATCAGGAGTGATATATGCATCATGTGTTGTATGATAGGATGGCAGCAGATTTTTTGAAAGTGGACTACATTTTCCTTGCTGTTGGTGTGGTTGGTGGAGCATGCAGTGATGTGGAGCAAACTATCATTCAGGTGGACCAATACTCCAAGAGAGACCAGCTGCTTGAACTGCTCAGATCTACAGGTGCATTCACATGCATACACATTTAATTATTTTGCATTGAGGGCTTGTTGAATTTCCATATGCAATTCACTTACTGAAGCATAAACATGTAGATTTTAAGTCAAAAGCCATTTGATAACCTTTTGAGGAACTGATGGATTAAGTAATCAAATTGAAGTTCACAGAAACTCTTAAGAATGTTCACACACTTGTAACATTTTATCAAATGTAGCAGTTTTTTCAAAATTTTTCCACAATAATGGGTATCTTCGTAGGGTTGGGAATCAACTTTAAAAATATAAATGTATTAATTGCACCGGTTTCTGTGTGTTTGTGTGTGTTTTATGAATCGCATGATTATGCACTCCGCATCCTATATTGTTTTTGAATTGCTTTAGGCTACTACTGTACTGTATGCAGCACATACAGTTTGGTACTGATTTTCCAGTAGTTTGTGTGCAGTAACCGATTATGCGATTCATGTTTATTCAGTTATTTATTTTAAAATTGTTTCACAAATATTTCAGATACATTATAAAATGAAAATGGGTTGCTAACCGCTTTATGCTGACATCAGCATTGATGTTCATATCCTAAGCAAATTGGTCAATTTTATGACACTATGTTTGCAATTACAGGGAATGAACGCACAATGGTCTTTGTTGAAACCAAAAGAAGTGCTGATTTCATAGCAACATTTCTCTGTCAGGAGAAGATCTCTACTACAAGCATCCATGGGTACTTTTTTTTTTTTTTCCTCCCTTCTTTCCTGTCCCTTTCTCTCTTTATTTCTCTCTCCAATAACCTGTTCTTGCTGATATACTGTTGAAGAAAACAAAGCAGTCTCAGTAGCATTGCAACTTCTAGTATCGAGTTCGATACTTTTTAGGCACCAACTGAATTGCCTAGATACCATTGAGTATTGAAAAATGTCGTCACTCTGTACCAAATTTTGATCCCTAAAGGGTTAATCTCAAAGTCAGTGAGCCAGTAAGTATACTGCCTGTTTTATGAGCCTAAATCGGTGATTGGCTCTGGCGAGGCATCGAAGGAAAACGCGTTTTTCGTGACCATTCATGCATATTGTAGCATCATGCTACATAAGACAATTTGACATTTTTTACTATCAGGGCTTGAAGTTCTCCAGCACCGTGCTGGATCTCCGGCGTGCAGAGTTTGGCTGCGGAAAAAAATAATCCTACATTAAAAAAAAACTTGTTGATATCACTTTCGAGTCCATGAGTTCGCCTACCAATAGTATGACAGGAGTACAGCTTTCACTCTCAACCAAACTAACATTACTAGCCATTCAGAATTTTTGACACTAAAACACACTAGTGTAAATGTAGCCTAGGGACATTAGTCCTGGGGACATCATCAGTGAAGAGAGGGCTTGTCTGTCTCCTGAAAAAGCGGACATGCAAATGTTTTTTTTTTTAAGAACTCCTGGGTGATTTAAAGATCTTAAGTATGCAGCAGTGAGCCTCACATACTGACTTAAAATGTTCATTTTGCACTGAAAGCTATTTGAACTTTTATTAACTATTTGCACTGAATTATTGTATTGGTTAAATTTTGTTCCTTTATGCAGTGGCACAGGAGATGAGTCTTTGAGTCTGTAAAAACCTCAACAAACAAAAAATGTAGTTTTATGAGGTAATGTACGGAAGAGGATTAGGGCCAAGCAATAATACAAAATTAAAACCATCTCGAGATTAAATTCATAATGTGAGATTAAACATAAAATTTCGAGAAAAATGTCAAAATAAAATGTTGAGAAACTCATTAAATTTCGAGAATAAAGTCAACACGACTTTATTTGCAAAATTTAATGAGATTCTCAACATTTTCGTTAAATTTCGAAAAAAAAGTTGAAAAAATGCTGGGAATAAACACTTGTCATCTCGTTGGAGAGTGTTAATCAGCGTCTGCAGTTGTGTAGAGGTCGTAGAGAGCAATGCTCGTGGATGAAGCGTGTGCGGTCGACTGGAGTTCGAATCCGCCTTTTGCAGATCTCGCTCTTCTTTTTTTCATCACATCACATCGGAAAAGTGGAAATCAATTGCCTAACGAATGTTTAATAATGTATTGGTTGGGTAGGGTTAGTAGACTATAGGGAGGGCTTTGTACCAATAAGGCAGCATCTATTTAATTTTAATTAAAATTATTTACACTGTTATTGTATACTATTAATGTACAACAATATTGAAGTGCAAATATTATCTGTCACTAAGTATAAATAGCATCTAATTACCATCTACTAGACTTGTGCCGGTATTCGGTAATGCGATATATCACGGTAATGAATATGCACGATATTGTTATTGTGGGCACTTCTAAATACCGTGAATAATTATATATTACAAATTATTCAGAATTTTGAATGCATTTTAAGAATGCTTTTCCCATCAAAGTGTTTTGATTCTTTATTGTTCGGTCAGACTTTACATTAAGGCTTCATTAGTTAACATTAGTTAATTCATTAGTTAACATAAACTGCCAATGAAAAACCTACTATCTACACTTATTGCAAAGATCTGCTACTTTTACATGGGATAAATAGAATCGCTATTTTCACTTAGTGTAAATAGCACATCGCTAAAATTATTAGCTTATTCTCAAAATTTAATTTAGACTTTCTCAATTTAACCAGTTTATTCTCAACATTTTATTTTGACTTTTTTTCTCAAAATGTAACAAGTTTAATCTCGCATTATAATTAGGGCTGGGTATCGTTAAAAAAAATTCTATATCGATACCGATACCTTGACTTCGATACCGGTTCCTGAACAATACTTTTTCCGATACCAATTTTATGAAATCCATTTTAACAAGATTTCATTACACATTACCTCATAAAACAAATTTTTTTTTGTTTGTTGAGGTTTTTACAGACTCAAAGACTCATCTCCTGAACCACTGCACAAAAGAACGAAATTTAACCAACACAATAAATCAGTGCAAATGGTTTTAATAGTTCAAATAGCTTTCAGTGCAAAATGAACATTAGGTCAGTATGTGAGGCTCACTGCTGCATACATTAAGATCTTTAAATCACCCAGGAGTTCTTCAAAAAAAAAAAAAACATTACCATGTCCGCTTTTTCAGGAGACAGACAAGCCCTCTCTTCACTGATGATGTCCCAAGGACTAATGTCCATAGGCTACATTTACACTAGTGTGCTTTTGTTTTAAAACGCATAGCTTAGACGGAATCATCATTTCTATTCACTTTCCACTGATTTACGCGATCTGATGCTGCTTCCAGCGCTGCCTGCGTTGTCTCTTCCGTGAAATGTCAATCATATTACACGTTCATATCCCGCCCTGTAGCATGCATTACATTTCCAGAAAAACATTTATAGGGATGAAACATGAAGCTAAGAAACACGTGATTATGACAGTATATGATTTGTATGTGATTTTCATGAGATTGTGCCAATTTTTATAACAATACAGTGTGTTTACATGAGAAATGCTAAGCAGGTGTAGCAATTAGCATGATATAAAAGGCTACAAATAACATTTCTGTAACATTATATGACCAAAACCCTCATTAGATCACAATCGGAGGTTATTACAAACACTCTGGTGGTTTAAAGTGAGTTTTGAGTAAAAGCATTGTATAAATGTTATAAATTGTCTTAAAGGGGTCATATGATGCTATTTCAATTTTTCCTTTCTCTTTGGAGTGTTACAAGCTCTTGGTGCATAAAGAAGATCTGTAAAGTTGCAAAGACTAAAGTCTCAAATCCAAAGAGATATTCTTTATAAAAGTTAAGAGTCAGCCACACCTACCTAAAACGCCTCGTTCTAACACGCCCCCACATACCTACGTCACAATCTGGAAAGATTTTCATAACGCCGCCCAAATGTTCACGCAAAGAAAGAAGGCGTAACTTTTATTCTCGCTGTAGTATTGTTGCCCATGTTGTGGAGTCGCTGTGTGTTTTGTTGTGAAAGCGAAACTACTTTGTTTGGCCTTCCAAAAGAGGACTATATCTGCTTTGTCATGCCTGGAGCTGATCCGTGCTAGTCGCTGAGGAAATACATCAACTT
>NW_015630974.1:186252-191290 GCF_001515625.1 Sinocyclocheilus rhinocerous
ACATGGAGCAGCATTAACTACACAGAGCCGTTGTTCACCGACAAGCTGCGCAAAACATGATCGTGGTTTGGTGCAGCTTGTCAGTGAACAACGGCTCTGTGTAGTAAATGCTGCTCATGTGAAAGCCCGCAGGTGATGGAGATTTACCGCTGATTACAGAACCGGCTTTACTGACAAGATGCGCGTTAAATATCGCATGCGATTTATCGTGCAGCCCTACACCAAATACACAAAATAATGTTCTTTTTAGCAGCATCATATGACCCCTTTAAATAGCATGATGCTACAGTGTGAATGAATGGTCACGAAACGCGCGTTTTCTTGGATGCCTCGCCAGAGTCAATCACCAGCACATGATTTAGGCACATCAAGCATGCTGCACGCTTACTGGCTCACTGACATTGACGAGATTAACCCCTTTAGGTATCGAAATTTGGTCCCGAGCGACAAGATATTTTTTGATACTCGATAGTACCGACACAGTTCGGTCGGTGCCTAAAAGTATTGAGCTCGATACCCAGCCCTAATTATAATGACTTTAATCTCGAGATGGTTTAATTTTTTTTTTATTGCTTGGCCCTAATCCTCTTCCGTAGTAATGTAATCTTGTTAAAATGGATTTCATAAAATTGGTATCGAAAAAAGTATCATTCAGGAACCGGTATTGAAGTCAAGGTATCAGTATCGATATTGAAAATTTTTGACCGATACCCAGTCCAAGTTATAGATGCATGTTATTACAAATACTCCCTGTCCAAAGCTTTTAATTGAATTTGATTTCTTTTCTGATTAGTGATCGGGAACAGCGAGAGCGAGAGAAGGCTCTCAGTGATTTTCGCACAGGCCAGTGTCCGGTGCTGGTGGCCACGTCTGTCGCTGCCAGAGGTCTGGACATTGAGCAGGTCCAGCATGTTGTGAATTTCGACCTGCCCAGCAGCATCGATGAATACGTCCATCGCATCGGAAGAACTGGACGCTGCGGGAACATCGGTCGGGCCGTGTCCTTTTTTATCCCAGAGTCTGACACTCCATTAGCTCGCTCTCTGGTCAAAGTTCTGTCAGGGGTTCGTACTTTTCATATTCCGTCCAAGGCACTTAACAGCAGTGTTTATTCTTTAATTATGCAATCTTATTTAATTGTGCACATTCATATTGTGCCTATAAAATTACTTTATATGAAGAACAGATTTAAATTAGGTTTTTATCCACATAAATATTGAGCAATGCAAAAACAGAGCACGTTAAATATGGTCAATGATCAAATGTGTGTGCTTGACATTCTACAAAAAACATTGGTTTACCATATTTTATGTGCTCACAAATAAAAATAATGGAATATTTTTAATGATAAATGTTGCAGATTCTGTGTGGGAATGTCCAGTACGCACAGATCTCAATAAAACTCCATTAACTTTCATCTCTCAGGCCCAACAGGAGGTTCCCAAATGGCTGGAGGAAATTGCTTTCAGTGCTCATGGGACAACAGGCTTCAACCCTCGTGGAAAAGTGTTTGCGTCTACAGACACTCGGAAGGTATGCATATCACTTCTCATGTGACTGCCTGAACCCCCTTTTTGAACTTAATTTGTAGTAATTTGATGCATGTCTCCCTGGCTTTTGTTTTTAGGGGGGATCCTTCAAGACGGATGAGCCAGCACAAGCATCTGCCCCAAGCCCAGCAGTGGCTGCAGATGACGAGGAATGGGAATAACCACTTAAACCTCATGTTCTATTATGTAGATTTATTTTTATATTTGTTTATTCATTTCTCCACATTGTTAAAATGTTGAATGATGAAGGTAGCATTGCGGTAAAGCAAAAAAAAAAAGTCACATTCTGAAAACTGTAGGTTGATCTGTAGGACAGAGTATTAATCAAGACATACCTTTTAGCAGTTTGGTTTGAATTAATGACCTGATTTTTGTCTCACTTGTTTTGATTTACAGGCACGTCTGGATTAGTGGATTTGTTTTGCGTTATCACATTAACACTTTGCTAAGAGCGTATTGAGCTTTGTGAGCCTTTATCTGAAGGTCTTTCCTACAGTTGTACCGTATCAGTCAGTTCTGTTGTTAAATGTGACAGTTTGCAGGTTGTTTTTCTTGACATTTTTGTCTTAAAGCCAAAGTATACAATTAAAGAAGCTTGTTTTGCTAATGTATCTTGCCAGCTGAAGGTAAATAAAGTGATTGTTTACCAGTCAACTTAGTATTAAAAATTTATTCTTGCTAAAATTTCACATTCAATATTTCTTGTGACTCGGCTGTATCATGGATCAGTGCTTCTCCACTCAGGGAAATGTCTAAAAATAAAGATGGAAACTGACATTTAATTTGTTTTCTCAAACAATGCAAGTTTGATTTAAAAGTGTTGATTTCTAGACCTTAAATGTGATCATTAACAGCAAACCGAAATGAAAATAAATTATTTTATTCATATATTGGACCTTCAATTTTATGTAAATAAGATTTGTCTTTACCAAAGAATCTTGAGCATGATCTGATATGTCAAGTATAGCTGCACTTTTAAGTTTGTTGTATTTGTTAATTGAGGCAATTCTATGGTATTGACAATTGATTTACAGCGATTCAGTGATGCACCTTTCCCTGAATAGGACGTTACAGCTATTCTCTTTAATGAGAGAATCTCAGTTTGGGGTTGACCATAGTGGAATCTACATGTTCACTTAAGCATTTTAAGAGAGCAATGACAGTAAGATCAGATTTCTCGCACCGTAACCCTTTAACCATAGAATCTGGTTAGTAGTGGCAAGTGTTAGTCCATTCCGCTATGTATGCATCAATACAGTTTTAATTTTAGGACTGCTATATAATACAGTTCCACTTCCCGGATTTGATTGGCTGAGTGGCGGTGTACTGAAATGAAGAGGCCAGAGTAATAGTAGACCTGTTTACATATCATCATTCAACACTGTAGGTGTTAATAATGGTCTCAGACACGAAGATGAGCTTTTCATTTCATCAAGCTGATCGCTAACGAAAGTCCAATCTTTTGTCATCTATGCCGGTTGCAAAAGACTGACACAAAACATTATCCATAACGCTCCGGTTACTAATGTAACCTCGGTTCCCTGAGATAAGGGAACAAATGTTGTGTCACTGCCTGTTTACAATGTTACTGAAGCCTGATTTGTTCACATTTGTGTAACTGCACAAACCAATAGCGCTCTAACCTGCCAAAAGGGGAGGAGCCAATCGCTACATAAGTCGGCTCAGAGCGTCATTTCATCAGAATCTTTCGACTGAAGAGACAGTCATTGATTTGTGTGCAGCTTATAGCACAGCAAGCCATGCAACGCTCATTCTGGACAGTATATCTGCCCCTAGGTTCAGTCTGTCCAACACAACCCCTTTAAGGCTGGCAGGAAGGTTTTCACGGCCAGGCAAACTGCCATCATCTTGAGGCAGTTGATATGCATGCATGACCAGGAGCTCCCCAACCCAAATTGGATGCTTCTGTTGTAACTACCCTCCTGAAAGTCAGTCCCAGCTGAATGCCTGATAGAAACAGTTGTCCAGGGGGCCACATCTCTGATGCAACGATGGGTTACCCTGATATAAGACCGGCCCAAGCGCCAGGCGTGGGATGGAACACGGGCTTTGAGCCAGTACTGGAGAGGCCGCATATAGAGCAGGCTTAGAGGAATCACAGAGGAGGCAGCCGACATAAGGCCTGAGGGGTCGTGAAGTCCCTAATTTGAATGACGCCACCATGAGCTTTGCTGTCCTGTACCAAAGTCCTCTGAAATGAGGCGGCCTGCGAACGAACTGGAGCGAGTAACCTTGTTTTATGAAATTTAGAACCCAGCTAGATACATCCGGGATGGCTTCCCACGCCTGGATCCGGATGGCAAGTGGTTCTATTTTTACGAACATTTTGAGTATCATGCTTCTTTTGAGTATCCTGGTCCGATATCACAGCGGTAATTTGCTTGGGTACGTGCTGAACTTGAAGGACGTGCCCAGCTAGAATAAAATCTCCAACGCTCAGAAATGGTCGGCGGGGTGGAGAATGAGCTTTCATCGAGGGAGTTCCGGCCTCTGCGAGAACTGACCCTCTCCTCTTGGCACTTCGGGTAGGGATACCGTCTTGCCATCCGGGGGGCGCTGCTGAAGCCCAGGCTCAGATTTTTGCTGGGGCTGAGGTGGCACCGGCTTTGCAGGCTGCTGAGTGGAAGGGGTCTTCTGGCGACTTGAAGCAGCTGCAGCACTGGAGCGCTTGGGCAAGAAGTGACGCAGAGCCTGTGACTTTTTCTGTGACTCAGTGAAGCGCTCAGCAAACCCGTCCATGGCAGGGCCGAATAGTCCCTTGGGCGAGACTGGTGAGTCGAGGAAGGTGATTTTCTCAGTGTCCCTGATCCCTGTAAGATTCAGCCAAAGGTGGCGCTCCAGCACCACTAAATTAGCCATGGCATTGCCAATTGCCTGCGCCGTTGTCTTGGCGGTGCGCAGAGCCAGGTCAATCGCCTTGTGCAGCTCCTTGGACCGGGCCGGACTCGTTCATGCTTCAGAGAAGTTTGGCCTGGAACACCTGGAGCACCGCCATCGTATGCAGCCATGAGCCAGCCTGGCCGGCCACTACATAAGCCCTGCTGGCCAAGGCCGATGTCATCCTGCAGGGCTTAGATGGGTGCACTGCAAGGGCTTTTAATCTAGGGGCCGATGGTGGGCAGCAAACGGGGGAGCTTGCTGTAACCTCTGTCTTCAGCAGCATCAACGGTGGTGAGAGCAGTAGAAGTGGAGGGATTAACACGGGCCAAATAGGGGGAGTTCTTCATGAACTGCAGGCAGGAACGGGGCGGGCCATTGACGGGAGGAACAGGAGGCCATGGGTGGGATCTTCTGGAGCTGACCAATCCAAGCCGAGATCCTCCACTGCCTTATGCCGAGTTCACACTGCACGATTTTAGCCCGATTTTTCACTCGCCGACAGGTTTTGCAAAATCGCCGACAAATGCCCGAAATCGGAGGCAAATCGGTGCTTGTTCACGCGAGTGACAATCACGCAGTGTGAATTA
>NW_015630974.1:192344-195573 GCF_001515625.1 Sinocyclocheilus rhinocerous
ACTCACTTAGCACACGCATCATTTGGATTAAAACTAAATCGTAAAAATAAGACCATTTATAGGGGCATTTACTATAAACATCATCTATTTTCAACCTTATGCCGAGTTCACACTGCACGATTTTAGTCCGATTTTTCACTCGCCGACAGGTTTTGCGAAATCGCCGACAAATGCCCGAAATCGGAGGCAAATCGGTGCTCGTTCACGCGAGTGACAATCACGCAGTGTGAATTATCAAGGACGCGATCTGAGGGAATCGCCGACGCCCGCAAAATATTTGGCATGCTAAATTTCTGGAGCTGTCGGCGTTTCACAATCACGCTGTGTGCAATTATTTCTGACTGAAAACTACATCAGCGATGACCTACAGCCCATGAGAGACCAAGATACAGGGCAGAGGGAAGTTCGGGGAGGAGTTATAGACCAGAATATCAGTATTTTAATAGATATATGAACAATTATATCATACAGAAACAAGCACAAACATTTGCTTGACCAGCCACAACATCAGCATACCAGTTAACTTACTGCAAAATTATTTACCTCCAACTCTCTTTGCAGAACACCCAATCCCTGTTCCCTGCATCTCCCTCCTGCATAATCTGTTTTTCTTTTTCTCCTTGTAGCTGGAAATCAGCTCACAGACAATTTGCCGGCTATATATATATTTTTAATAATTCCAGTCTTGCTCGAAAACTCTGGTCTGACGCACGCGGGTTCTCGCGTTATTTCCTTATCACTTCTCGCGTGTTTTGTTGTGAAACGTAGTTTGCGGACCAGACAGAGCTGTCGGCGATTCTTACTATTGTAAAGTCATGTAGTGTGTAACCTCCTGTCGCCAATCCATCGTGCAGTGTGAACACTGCAGCAACTGAATGCTACCCCAGATAGTCACGCAGTGTGAAAACCACGGTGACCCGACGATTTTGAAAATCGTGCAGTGTGAACTCGGCATTAAAGACATCATGCTCTCACTGTGAGAATATGAGTCTCGCCTGTCTTTAATGAAGGCGGTACTCCCCACTCCGCTCTCGCAATTCCATTCTCTCCTAAGAGAAGGAAACAGTGGCTCTGACAGCGGGCTCGAGTGTCGTCATGCCGGCTCAGCCCCCGCATGCTCCACTCTCCCCGCATCGCCTCGTCAGTGTGCATCACAAAGGAGGATCAACGTCCCACATCAGCTGCAAGAAGCTTAGTTTTCTTCGGCGCTTCCAAGGAGGAGATTGCCATCGATGAGACCATGTCAGGAAAATCGCTCCTTTTCAGTGCCAGCTTCCACTTCTTCCAGCTCTTCTACGGCGGTGAGCAGCAGGCTGAGCTTCTTCCTTCTTCTTCTTCGACTTCGGCAGAGTCAGAAAGGAGAAAATTCTTATGAAATGGCGCTCTGAGCCACCTTATATAGCGATCGGCTCCTCCCTTTTTGGCAGTTTAGAGCACCATTGATTTGGGCAGCTACACAAACGTGAAGAAATCAGGCTTCAGTAACACAGTGAACAGGAGTTTCCCCAAAAGCGTCAGCATCGCAACGGGAGAGACTGTTCGATAGGGAACTATGGAAATATGGGAAATATGTTTGAGGCTACTAGTTTGAGCTTACAGCATGTACATTTTAATTTCCGCTAACATTGCAAACACTATGTGGCCTTAGGGCATTGGTTCTCAACCTTTTTGACTTCAAAGTCCAATTTTCCACAGAATTTGTATTTTTTCCTGTTTGTGATTTCTATAGTTCAAGTTATATATATATATATGTTACTCAATTTATACCTGATAAAATATTTTAGATCTTGGCATAACTAGAAAAATTATATTCATAAAATGTATAAAAATAATTATACAATTTTATTATTTTACATGATTTTTGTTTGTTTTTCTGCACTCACAAATCTAGAAATCACAATTCTAAAATTAGGCTTACTCATATATCCAGTTATTCACACACACACACACACACAAGTCATCCTGAGGCACCCTTGTAAGTTTGCTGAGCTCCCCTGGTTAAGAACCTCCATTAAAATGAACTCTCATGAGTAATTTCTATTGTCACAACAACACTAAATTACTCTAAGATTAAAATGTTTAGAAGAAACGTTTTAATGTTAAAGAAATATATCATTTTTTTCTGTAAGTCAATATAAAATGTTAGTTTTCTTTAATTTTATTAATATATGCATTTGGTCATAAGGGTCTGGTCTGTTCCCAGAACAGCTTGCATGTCTTCGCCCGCTCTGGAATTATGGGTAATGTAGTTGTTTGAAGGCGTCCTCGCGTTCCTCATGCGTTGTGTAGCGGTGGAATCTGCACTACTAATCCCATGCGACATTTGAAAAGCATGTGCCATTTAAATACCGAGTTTCCTTTTCAAAACATTTGTTTGTCTCAGCAGATTGTCGGCTTTTGTCTTGTTTGGTAAGTTTATATTTCAGACTTCCTGTTTAGAGATTTCATCTAAATACTAAAGCAACTCGAAATCTCCATGTGAAGCCTATGGCTACCTGTGCAGATAACCACATAAATGTACTAACTACACTTTTGTTTATGACCCATATTGAGCTGATGTAAGGGCTTTGTGAGTTAATTTAGTGTATTCAGTAATGGTCGCATGAAGTTCTTGTTCTGGTTCTTTCGTTTATTTCGTTATAGTCTAAATGAATACTTTAGCATGGCTTAAAATGATGCACTCACACATTCACAGTCTTGAATGATTTCACCTGTTTATGCCATCATGTGTATTGCATATAAACTGCAGATGTTCGTTTCCATTTAGTGAACAGAACTTGTATTATTGACACATTGCATATGAAGGAGTGTTGTCCATAGCAACTGCAGGGCTCATATAATGACACCTGATGTCATGTGGCTTTCAGAAGTGCCTTCAAACAGCTTTATAAACTTCAGCTTATCTAACTTAGTCTTTTCAAACAGTGAATTGCTTATATATGCAAGAGTAAATGAATGAGTATTAATGTGTGTGTGTGTGTGTGTGTGTGTGTGTGTGTGTGTGTATACACTACCGGTCATAAGTTTGGGATCAGTAAGACTTGTAATGTTTTTTAAAGAAGTCTTTTCTGCTCATCAAGGCTGCATTTATTTGATCAAAAATACAGAAAAAAAACCGTAATCTTGCTAAATGTTATTACAATATAAAATAATGGTTTCTATTTTAATACCCTTTAAAATATAATTTATTTCTGTGATGCAACGCTGAATTTCCATCAGCATTACTCCA
>NW_015630974.1:199305-204305 GCF_001515625.1 Sinocyclocheilus rhinocerous
AAGATTTTGTCTATTATAACAGGTTATGTCATATTCTTATATCATACGCCTATTTATAAGCTCTGGCTGTATGTCATATTCAAAGTTAACTTTACAACTATAAAAATTCCTGCATAGCAGACCAGCATGGGACACTAGATCACATGAGTATGCTCTCCTCTTACAGGAAGTACATAATATCCTGCAAACAAAGTGAAGTTCCTCTCTCGGTTCCCTGGGACCCATGTAACCAGGTATATTAACCTGTTCTAATAGCTATAAATCTCATGGATTTGCTCAACATGCTTTGTTGGATCATGTGACTATTCCATGTCTTGGCAGATGTACCTCAGTTACAATAATGTTTCGGCACTGAAGATGTTGGCTGCCCGTAACAACTGGGTCTTAACCTCAGAGAAAAATAAGGTGGACAAGCTTTGCTAACTTAATTTTAAAGTACCCATTTTGTCCTTTTGAGATTACATGGGTGACTCGAGTCAAAAATGCTGTAGAAGCTTGAGAGAAATTTATGAGCTGAAACATTGTGCCCAGGTGAGTTTATACACACTGGAGGAGAACCAGATGTTGTGCTTTAAGGTGGAGACTCATGTGGCTGTGGCGGCCGAGCAGGTGTTTCTGTTACTGTCTGATCTAAGGCGAAGGAAGGCATGGGACCACCACTACCAGTATGTCAAATGCATTTTAAATAATGAAAAAGAAACTTTAGAATTTTATAAGCGACAGATTATCTGCTTTATTATCTGCTCTTCTGCTCATCAAGGCTGCATTTATTTGATCAAAAATACAGGAAAAAAACTGTAATCTTGCAAAATGTTATTACAATATAAAATAATGGTTTCTATTTTAATATCCTTTAAAATATAATTTATTTCTGTGATGCAACGCTGAATTTCCATCAGCAGCATTACTCCATCATAAAGTGTAACATGATCCTTCAGAAATCATTCTAATATGCTGATTTATTATTAGAATTATCAACAGTTGTGCTGCCAAATAATTTTTGGAAACTGCGATACTTTTTTTCAGGATTCTTTGATGAATAAAAAGTTAAAAAAAGAACAGCATTTATTCAAAGTATAAATCTTTTCTATCAATATAAATCTTTGCTATAACTTCTTAACAATTTAACACATCCTTGCTGAATAAAAGTTTTAATTTCTTTCAAAAAAAAAAGAAAGAATAAAAATGTACTGACCCCAAACTTTTGAACTCGTGTATATTGTTAGAAAATATTTATATTTTAAATAAATGCTCTTCTTTTAAACTTTTTATTCATCAAAGAATCCTGAAAATAATTATCACAGGTTCCAAAAAAATATGAAGCAGCAACAGTCTCAGCGCTGATAATAAATCAGCATATTAGAGTGATTTCTGAAGATCATGTGACACTGAAGACTGGAGTAATGATGCTGAAAATACAGCTGCGCATCACAGGAATAAATTAAATTTTAATGTATATTAAAATAGAACATTTTTATTTTACATCATAATAATATTTCACAATATTATATTTTTTCCAGTATTTTTAAACAAATAAATGCAGGCTTGATGAGCAGAAGAAACTCCTGTAAAAAACATTAAAAATTGTTCTTATCCCAAACTGTTGACCGGTAGTCAATATATATTTGTGTGTGTGTGTGTATTAACTTATCTTCCCTGATCCATATCATCTGGAGTGTAAGTGTTCAGCCGGACGTTTCCACATTACTCACAGGACAGGAATCTGCTGTTGTTTTGTGTTCTCTAATGTGACGCTTTAGAGGCTGTGTGTGACATATCTCATCATGTCTTATCCAGTTATTTGTATGTGCAGGGTTTAATGTGTCATTACAAATGTAATGTTTTCCCACAGGGAATTTGTCTGTATTTGTCATCCTCCCTGTCCAAAGAGTTGCAATGTTTGGCTGTTAGTGTGTTGATTCTGAGGAGGATATCATCTTTCTCGCTGAACGGTCTCAGATACCTGGTTTGGTGTTCTTCTGTGTTTGTCCATCTTTACAGGTGATGAGGGTTTAAACGAAGCACAAGCATCATGGATGAGGACAGTAAACCGTTACTGGGATCAGTGCGAGCTGGGGAATATTACACCGATTCGTTGGACCCCAAGCAAAGAAGGTGCTGTTTTTGTGCTGGCTCTAGTGTAACATCTTATTACCAGTATTTTAGGTGAAATTTCAGATTTAGTAAGGAATCGTAAAGACACATGCAATATTTTCATCTTTTGAAGTGTTTCAGCTATGCATTCTTTTTTTGGGCAAAACATAAATGTACTCAACAAATATTTATCATATGAAGTGCAGCAAAACCAATATTCTTTGAACCCAGCTCATCACAGGACCTGCCACAGTGTGTTTCTAGTTGCCCAAACATCAGCTCTAACTGATGGTAAAGGCTTTCCCTCCGAACTCAGAGAGTTTGTTTTTGTCAACTCAGTCTGGTTTCCTTCCAGGAATAATTAGCATCACTGGCCAGATTGAATTAACTCAGTCTGGTATTTCACAAATACTGTCTAAGATGTAGTGCTATGTGCAGTGTGCTTCAAAACTAAAAACCCTCCTAGTGCTGTTTAGAAAAGATTAAATCACCTCCATGTGCACAATATTACAAAACACATTAATGCAGTAGTGCCCAGTCCTGTTTCTGTAGATCTACCTTTCATGTCCAGACCACCTACCTGTGTAAAGTGTTCCTGAAGATCTTAATTAGCTGTTTCAGGTGTGCTTGATTAGGGTTGGAGCACCCCTACACTAATGTATACAGTAATCGTTCTTGTTAGTCTTGTGCTGACTGACTCATGCATTTTTGCTTAAAGGGGTCATATGATGCTTTTTTAAAGATCATTATTTGGTGTAACAGAATATGTTGACATGCTTTAATGTTCAAAAAACACATTATTTTTTAAATACTGTACATTATTGTAGGTCCTCTATGCCCCGCCTCTCTCAAACGCTTCGTTTTCTACAAAGTCCCTCCTTCCGACAAGCGCAGTCTGCTCTGATTGGCCAGCTGACCCAGTACATTGTGATTGGCCGAACACCGCAAGAAAGGAAAACTTGATATGACCCCTTTAAAGTTGAAGACCTAACTCTATGCATGTTCTGCAAGACTCCCCTTTCTATTAAACATATTCTTTTGGACTGTCCCGGTTTTAATGCAAGTAGAAAGCTCTTTTATGAAGTTAGTTCACTTAAGGACTTATTTAGTAGGATTTTGCCTGAAAAGGTTTTAGAATTTTTATCAAATGTCTTAAGTCGCTGGGGTATATTTGTAGCAATATCCAAAAATACATTGTATGGGTCAAAATTATTGACTTTTCTGTTATGCCAAAAATCATTAGGATATTAAGTAAAGATCATGTTCCATGAAGATATTTTGTAAATTTCCTACTGTAAATATATCAAAACTTAATTTTTGATTAGTAATATGCATTGCTAAGAACTTCATTTGAGCAACTTTAAAGATGATTTTCTCAATATTTTGATTTTTTTGCACCCTCAGATTCCAGATTATCAAATAGTTGTATCTCGGCCAAATATTGTCACATCCTAACAAACCATACATCAGTGGAGAGCTTATTTATTCAGCTTTCAGTTGATGTATAAATTCAGTTGATGTCAAAAAATTTACCCTTAAGACTGGTTTTGTGCTCCAGGGTCACATATGTTAATTTAAAAAATCTTGTATAATATTACTTGCAAGTGTTTGTTTGTTTGCTTGGTTTTTATTGTATTTATGCGATATTTGTATTGTTGTAATTGAGTTTGTGCCATGAAAATAGCCTCAGATGCTGACATGGCATTAAATAAAATTATACTACTACTATTACTACTAGTCTTGTGCTGATGTGAATCAGCCAAACATCTTGTGAAGAACATGTCCTAGATCAGCATTCTCATTCTGAGATGTTTCTGAAGCACCTCAGGGTCCCGTTTGCTTTGTCTTTCAGGCCGTTTCATGTGGAGCCCAGAAACATAGTGGGAGATGATGTTCAGGAGCGGGTGTCCTCTGAAGCTGCGGCGCTGAGCAGCAGAGTTCATTACTACGGCCGTCTGACAGCCTCTTCAGACCGACTGCTGGTGTGCCCGCTCGCTTCATTACACTACACTACAAACACCACTGCATGTTCCAAATCTGCTTCTCTGTGTCTGGACAAACAAGCATCAAAATATCTGCGGGTTGTTTATTAGACCTGTTGCGATTATTTGCGATAACTACAGTCATCGTGCACATCAAATCATATATTTCCAGAAAAATACGAGAATTTTAAGTGAACATTCAGATGCCATAAAATGCACATTTGTTTAATTCCAGTGTTTGAGAATGCTTAGGGTTTCACTTTTTAATTATTTATTCATTCACTTTTTAACATTTGCACAATGGCAAATATTTTTGTCCATTGCATGTTACACATTTTATCAAGTTAATGCCACAGAAAAGGAGATAAGCTCCTAACACTAACTGTACGGATGTTAAGGTGCGATCACATTAATGAAATTTATGTTTAAAAAAAAAAATGTGTTTTTAAAAATGTAATAATGCATGAAGCACAGCTCACATACAATCCACTTTCAAACCAAGCAGCTTACTGTTGGTCAACACAGCAAATCATAGCATATTACTTTTACACCAACTCAATGGTCTTCCTTTGTGTGAAGTTAAGGCTTTTGGGTTTAGTCAGACCACCTTAAAATGACACAAAGTGTTCAACGCAATTGTGAATCATATTCAAAGTGATTAATTCAGTCTACATCTGTCCAATATAGGTTTACAAATCCTTAAAGCAATAGTTCACCCTAAAGACATAATTTACTCTCACTCATGTCTTTCAAAACTTGTAGAACTGTCCTTTTTCTGTGACACAAAATACAGGTTTGGAACGACATGAGAGTGAGCAAACAATGACAGCATATTCATTTTTATCCATAAGATTACACTGTGACCTAAACAGTGTACATATTTATATTCCAATTAGTCTCAAGCCAAAATTTCACGATTGTGAG
>NW_015630974.1:205466-241299 GCF_001515625.1 Sinocyclocheilus rhinocerous
ACTCTGGGCATCATCATTATTGTTCTTATGGGCTTGCTGACGCTCTACTGCTGCTACAGAGTATTAAAGTCCACAAAGTCCATACGTAAGCCAACCACATGACTGCTCTCAAATAAACAGCCAGTCTTTCACATTTTTTTACAGCCCCAATACACAAGGCTAAAGTTATGAGCGATATAGTGACTCAGTGTAGCTCTTAGACAAAAACTAGTCCATTATGGGCTTAAGATGTTTATACCATTCTCAGTTTAATGCACAACGGGGGGCATTATGCACCTAATTTTTAGGGGACCCCAGTGACAGATCTGGTACTTCTTCATGTGACAGACAGGATAATCCATGGCTATAAAGTTGGTTTGATGCACAAGGGTTCAGATCATGAGTGTTACAGTTCCTGTGCTCATTTTTACATAAGCTGGTCTTGCTTAAACCTAAGAACTGTAGTACTGTACTGGGAGTTTTGTTCCGTCTTCATATGTTCCTACATTACTGCCAACAAAATCTGTTTCTCCATGAGATGTTGACTTCTGTAACCCTGCGTTCTGTGATAGCAGGTGTTTCGCGTGAGTCCTGTGTAATGCACAGCTCTGTCTTTGCAGCGTATGTCGATACCTCAGACTGGGAGTTTCCTGATGTGTGTAAATATTACTTTGGGGGATTCGGAAAATGGTCGAGTCTTGTTTTCTCACTGGTGTCACTGATTGGTGCGATGGTGGTCTACTGGGTCCTCATGTCCAACTTCCTGTTCAACACAGGAAAATTCATTTACAGTGAGTGTTTCTTCTCCCCGCCGTTCCACATTTGTTCTGCTGTCCATTAACTGATGGACTGATATTTTCTAGGAAGATCTGTATAACTGCTGTATCTGTATATTTCTCACAGACTATGTTCACAATGTCAACACATCAGACACTTTTGGCACAAATGGAACAGATAGAGGTAAGTGGTCACATTGATTTTTATTATTGTTATTATTAATTGGTCTGAAGTCATGAGCCTGGTCTATTTGGATTCGTTGAGCCATGCAGAGTCCAATGATACCCAGAGTTCAATGCTTTGCTGCATTTAGTTTGAACGAGTCTTGGTAAGTGTGATTGGGAAGGTTCACTCAGGATATGTATAATTTCGAGAGATCTAGTGCGTGGCTGCTTGAGTCCATCTTTTCTAATTCAGCCGTATTGCCTATCTTCCATTTTCAATTTTGTAGAGAAGGTTTTGCCAATCCTCTTAAATTTTGAAGATTCTCCTGCTGGCTAGGAGACTAATATTGCTAAATTGGAAATCCAAAATGCCCCTACATATTCTCGTTGGTTATCAGATGTCCTTTATTTTATTAAGTTAGAAAAGATACAATTCTCACTCAAGAAGTGTTTAAATAGGTTTTGGAAGTTGTGGGGTCCACTCCTTCAGTATATTAAAGAGTAATTCTTCACCCAGTCCTAATTAGGACATTTGGGCCTGGCGCGTATGGAGTAAGACTTGATTTCTTATGGTTGGATTACAATTGTCACAAACAGCTTGAATAACTGACTTTTTATTCTGAGTGTGTTTTGTTTGTTCTAGGTTTTTTTTGTAATTAATTATTGTAATTGATATCAGTTTTGTATCTTGTTTTTATTAATATTGGTACAGACTGTTTTAATTTTTTTTTTTTATATTCTTTGCCCCATGTGATTTTCAGACAATTAATCCCTGGATTTTTGATATTCCAAACCATTTTTCTGTGACACTTTCACAAATCTGACTATGAAGATCATAAAAGGCAAATATCTGTATCTTGGTAATGCTTCTGCTTATTGAAATGAAACTTAAATAAAAAAAAATAAAAATCTGTTAAATTTGGTTTAAAAAGATATTGCCGTAACTTTTGAACTGATTTGCCTAAAATGTCAGTTTATAATACTGGTCCAGTATTGGAATCAATATATTCTTTAGACATGCTGCATTTCATGTGCTTGACCATTCATTCAGAATAACAATTGTCTCTTTCACTAGTGATCTGTCCATATCCAAATTTGGATCCAGACGGAGACAGCAGCACTCTCCAATACTATGTGAGTGAGAACAGCACAGGACAGGTGTTTGATCTTTGGTGGAGTAAAACCAACACCATCCCGTTTTACCTCATTGTTCTGCTGCTGCCGCTGCTCAATTTCCGCTCAGCTTCCTTCTTCGCCAGGTTCACCTTCCTCGGTATGGCCTTTATTTTCCCAGCTAGAGTGGTAATATTTCTGCTTTGACGGGGATGGACAGCAGCTTGTGTTTTGCTCCGTTAGCTGCATCTACCATGAGGTTTTCATTTATTTTCACAGGCACCTTGTCGGTGGTTTATCTCATCTTTTTGGTCACATATAAAGCCATTCGACTGGGCTTTCACCTGGACTTCCACTGGTTTGATTCATCAACGTTTTTTGTTCCAGGTAAAGGAATCTTCTTCTTTTTTTCTTTTTTCTTTTTTCATGCAATGTCTTGAAATCACCTGTAAACTAATTTTAAAGGGATATTTATGGTTCTTTATTCACTTCCTTTCACATGACTGCAGTGAACTTTACAAAGCTAAACATCAGTCCACATCGTAACCCCTACAGTGTTGTAATGTAAAAGTAAAAAAAAAAAAAATACCATTTCAACTTTAACCCTATTTGCCTCTGAATATTTTGAACTCATCCAGTGATTGATGGAATAAATTGTATGACGTTTAAGTGATGATTAAATGGCCATTACCAGTGCAAAATCAGGTACTCCAGTTTAGTGAGTCGTTTTTCTTCCCATGATGTCTGGAGGCAATCAAAGCCCTGACACGAGTCATGTGAAAGAGTTGTGATAGTGTGTATCAGCACTTACTGTTCTCTGTGTAACGTGTGCTTGTCTTGGTTATCTCTGATTGAGTTAGAGTTTAGATCGCTGTTTCCTCAGCTGACTGGGGTTCTCACACTAGCATTTTTCATTCACAACTGCATCATCACGCTAATGAAGAACAACAAACATCAAGAAAACAATGTGAGTGTTCTCAACCTGTCCACATCAGTGTATTATTACTGACTCGAAACATCATTTCTGTCCTCGTAGGACTAGTTCCATATCACACTTGTGCAGCGGGTGCAGAAAAGTTTCTTTTTTTCTGCTACAGAGAAACTAAAACGTTTAGTGCTGCAAAAAAGACATAATGCTGTAGTTTGCACAAAGGGAAAATGGGATGAGTCACTGTGGTCAAGAGTGAGTGTTCAGGAAGATCAGAAGGAACCTGACAGTCAGCCAAACTGAACATTTTTCTGTCTAAGTAATGTTTTTGTGTGAGAGTGTGTGAGTGAGAGTGTGTGAGTGAGAGTGTGTGAGTGAGAGTGAGAGTGTGTGTGTGAGTGTGTGTAAGTGAGTGAGTGAGTGTGTGCAAGTGAGTGAGTGAGTGTGCGAGTGAGTGAGTGTGCGAGTGAGTGAGTGAGCGAGAGTGAGCGGGAGAGTGAGTGGGTGGGAGAGTGAGTGAGTGGGAGAGTGAGTGAGTGGGAGAGTGAGTGAGTGGGAGAGTGAGTGAGTGGGAGAGTGAGTGAGTGGGAGAGTGAGTGAGTGGGAGAGTGAGTGAGTGGGAGAGTGAGTGAGTGGGAGAGTGAGTGAGTGGGAGAGTGAGTGAGTGGGAGAGTGAGTGAGTGGGAGAGTGAGTGAGTGGGAGAGTGAGTGAGTGGGAGAGTGAGTGAGTGGGAGAGTGAGTGAGTGGGAGAGTGAGTGAGTGGGAGAGTGAGTGAGTGGGAGAGTGAGTGAGTGGGAGAGTGAGTGAGTGGGAGAGTGAGTGAGTGGGAGAGTGAGTGAGTGGGAGAGTGAGTGAGTGGGAGAGTGAGTGAGTGGGAGAGTGAGTGAGTGGGAGAGTGAGTGAGTGGGAGAGTGAGTGAGTGGGAGAGTGAGTGAGTGGGAGAGTGAGTGAGTGGGAGAGTGAGTGAGTGGGAGAGTGAGTGAGTGGGAGAGTGAGTGAGTGGGAGAGTGAGTGAGTGGGAGAGTGAGTGAGTGGGAGAGTGAGTGAGTGGGAGAGTGAGTGAGTGGGAGAGTGAGTGAGTGGGAGAGTGAGTGAGTGGGACAGTGTGAGTGAGTGATTGTGAGTGTGTGAGGTGAGTGAGTGTGCGTGAGCGTGTGAGAGTGTGTGTGCGTGAGTGAGTGAGTGTGTGTGTGTGTATGGTTTGGCCATAGCACTTCATTGCACAATGTCCAGTCACTGAGCAAACATATGAATTGTTCGTTGTAACAACATGAAGATATGAAGACAAATAATTATTTTGTAAGATTTATATTAGGTGAATTCTTACTAAACCTTTCAAGAACACTCAGATCAGAAGAAAACATTTTTTGGAAAGAAGTGTCTTATGCTGATCGAGGCTGATCAAAAATACAATAAACATTATATTACTGTGAAATATTAACACTATCTAAAATGGTTGTTTTTTTATTGTACTATATGTTAAAATGTAATTGATTCCAGTGATCAAAGCTGAATTTTCAGCATCATTACTCCAGTCTTCAGTGACACACGATCCTTCAGAAATCATTCTAATATGCTGATTTGCTGCTCAAGAAACATTTCTGATTATTATCAATATTGTACTGCTTAATATTTTTGTGGGAATATTTTCTTCATATGTTTTGGTAACAATGTAAAAGTCTTTGCTGTCACGTTTGATCAATTGAATGCATCCTTGCCGAATAAAACTAAAACCAAACTGAAAATAGTGTTTTATTTATCATCATTGTAAAACATTTGTATTTCATAGTAGTATAGTGACAATGTCTGAGACTGATCCAGTAGTGTTGTGCATCAGCTGTAGTTCAGTAGTGAGTGTGAACTGATGCTGTGTCCGCAGGTGCGGGATCTGTCGTTGGCGTACCTGCTGGTGGGGTTAACGTACCTCTATGTGGGCGTGCTGATCTTTGCTGCTTTCCCATCACCACCGCTGTCTAAAGAGTGCATTGAACCAGTAAGACTGAGCATGCAACTGCAACTCTAATATCATATATTTTTTCAAAGCGAGCTGTTTGAGGTGCATTCATTCATACTGACATTGCCTCGTCCTCCTCTACAGAACTTTCTGGATAACTTCTCCAGCAGCGATGTGCTGGTGTTTGTAGCGAGGGCTTGTCTTCTGTTCCAGATGACCACCGTGTATCCTCTGCTGGGGTACCTGGTGCGCGTGCAGCTGATGGGGCAGCTCTTTGGGGACCATTATCCCAGGTGAGTAACAGTTGTGTATGATAGTGAGTTATGACTGATGGGCGCATTTGAAATCTTTAGTTTCAGATCAGTGCTTTGTTACAAAATCATGTGATATTTTCAAACAAGGCTTAGTTACGTCATACTGTTTTGAAACATTTTGAAATGTCAGCGGTTTAATGTTGTGAGGGAGTTTATCCCAGTTGAAGTCTTAAACCAGTATTAAAAGTATGTTTGTACCCGCTCTCGAGTCAGTTTTTAGTGGAATTTTTCAAATTCTGCTTGTAAAAGTGTTCAACATATTTGTACAAAAATTTTTGTATTTCATGGTATTTAGTGCAGTTCCATGGCTTTATCCAGCAGATGTCCTCACCAAGTAGAGTTTCAATCGCTTCAAAACAGCAAATCAGTTTAATTAACTGTTTAGCTTCATGACACATCCACTGAAACAATTGAGAAGTGAATCTCTGAGTCTTCTTTGCTGTTTGTTTGAAATGAAGGTTCCTCTGAATGAAAAAGGTGGTGTGGGGAATCATCCTTTATAGAGATAATACATAAATATGAAGAGATTGAATAATGGCAAAAGGCCTACTTTTGAAAATTAAAGCACGCTTTACAAAATAGCTGAGATCATGTAACATTCAAAACAGTTGCCGCACACATTTTTGTCCTTTAAAGAATGAAACACTAAAACAGATTTTTGAGATGTGCGTTGCACATTATGGAACAAAAGAGGAAAATTAAATTATTAATTTTAGACTAAGTGGCCTTATTCTTTTAGAAGGTGCTGTTTCAGAGTTATTAACATAATGTGGCATTATGTTAAACAAACAAACAAAAAACAGCTGTGGATCATCCAGATAAAAACACAGTAAACTTTTGAACGGGGTCATTTTTATAAATTCAACTATTATTTTCTCTTGTGGGTTATGTGAAATCTCTTATTCAGGTCAGTACTAAATAAAACTAGCATGCATTTTGTATACTTTGGTAAAATAATTAACATTTTGCAGAGACTGCAAAGTGTTTGTAAATTTTGACCACAAGTGTGTGTTTGAAACAGTGTCGCATTTAAAAGTTAACATTACAAAAGCACACGGGCACATCTTTTCAATGTAGACTACTTCATTGTCCGTAAAACCTTTGACGGAGTTGTCTTCCTGTATTTAATGGACCAATCGTGATGCTTGAGTGTGTGACTTCCTTAAAAATCCTGCATTTAAAGTGTTAAGCCACAGCCTCATTTATAAAAATAAAATAAAATGACAAAACCCCATGTAAATGCCCTATACTCAGTAATTTCTCAGATTGATGTGTTGGAGCTGGAAGAGGTGCTTGTAAATCATATAGTATGAGCGGGACACTGACTTGCACTGTATGCTTACAAGAATGATCTCAGTGTACTGACATTATTGATGCCTCGTCTTTCCATTCCTAGTTTCCTTCATGTGTTTATTCTGAACCTCCTTGTTGTGGGAGCTGGAGTCCTAATGGCCAGGTTTTACCCCAACATCGGCTCCATCATCAGGTAAGAGACTGTTTCCTGCTTCCTTTTTTAAAACAGGAACTTCGTGTCATTATTTCTTAAACTGGGCAGAGGCTGTGCGTATCCAGCAGTGCTGTGAAGGATTTGCATTGAACTCTCTCTCTGCCAGACTTCAGTAGTTGAGTTTCCAGACTTGAGCCTGTTTATCTCTGTGGAGCTGTTGTACACAATCTGTATTGTGTGAAGCGCTATAGAAATGAAGGTGACTTGACTTTGGAACCGCAGGCTTTGTAAAGGTTGGTTTCCTCTCAGGTATTCGGGGGCCCTATGTGGCTTGGCTCTGGTGTTTGTGCTTCCCTCTCTGATCCACCTGACCTCACTGAAGCGCAGAGGGGAGTTACGCTGGCCCTCCGCCGTCTTCCACGGCTTCCTCGTCCTCCTCGGCGTGGCCAATCTGTTCGGCCAGTTCTTCATGTAGCACGCTGTGCCTTAAATGAGGCGCTCATTGTCTGTGTTTACCTGATGGAAGAGGTACTCTGTGTGTTGGGAACGGTTCCTTGGGTGCTTCTCACAGGAATTAAGTCGTGGTACTAGAAGTACTAACCAACTAATTAAGTACCTGTGAATTTCATTACAAGAAACTCGCTCAAAGTTAGTTTTTACATTTTAAAAGGGTTTAATTAAAGCTATGCATTTATCATATTGCTTTTAACAGCTCAAGAAAAGCTATTTCTGCAGGGATTCAATCATTCAGTTGTTTTTAAATGTATTTAAATTTTCTTCAATCGCTAAAATCGCCATCTTAAATCAAGATTTGTGTCCTCGCTCTGAATTTGAAACATTTAGTTGAATGCAGAGTGAAGAGACTCATGTAGCATGTAATGAGCAGGGTTTTTTATTACTAGAACTGTACTGAACGCCAGTGACTTCTGTGTAACATCACTGCTAGAGTGTGCTTGTAAACTATTCACATTCAAAATCAAGTTCTTAAATTAGGACCTTGCTGCAGATTAAGTCAGTGTGCAACATAAATGGTAATGGTAATGAAATGTAACCCGCTTACAGTAATTAATGGATACATAAAGGGAAACACAAGTCTCTAGGTTTGGTTTCAAGTCCAATGTTTTGGATGACTGTTTGTTACTGATCTTTGTGTCGTTCTCCAGCTGAATCTGTTCTGTGTGAGTCCATGTCACTTTATGAAATATGTGCACATCAATAAGGGAAGCTTAACTTTGCACACTTTTGTGAGATTCCAAAGCTCGAGTCACTTTTAAGTGTTTGTACATTTATGTCCATTTCTGTCTTGTGTATTTTTAAACCATTAAATTTAAGTGACCTCTTTAGGAAAAAAAAAAGAAGGAAAAAATGCATTTAATGGGATAAATTGAACCCGGCTCACAATAACTTAATTCAAACCTGTAAAACTCCAATAAAGTGTTGTTAGCAGTATAGTGTTTCCTTCATGATTTCCACTCATTTAAAACCTGCTGAAAGTTTAAGGAACATGTTAGTCAACTATGAGTAAATGTTTTCATATCACAGCCAAGCATTTTTTGAATAAAGTGTCAGACGAACAAAACTACATGCTTCCAAAACGGTTTTCAAATGTATTTTGTGATTAAAAAGAATAAACTTTGTGTTGTTGTTGGTTTGTTATAGTTGATTTGTTTTAAAATAACCAGCTAGTTCGTATAGAATAAAATGAAGAGTGTTCTTGTCATATACATTTCTGAAATGAAAAGGTATTTTGCATGAAAAAAAAAAAAGACTTTTCAGTTTCACTTCATCGGTAACACTTTATTTGAAGGTGTCCTTGTTACACGTTACATGTGCTTACTATTATAATAATTAATTATGCATAATTACATGCAAGTCACCCTAATCCAAACCCCAAGTAATCCTAACCCTATAGTAAGTACATGTAGTACTTAAATGTATAATTACACTGTAACAAGGACACCTTAAAATAAAGTGTAACCCACTTCATCTTTTTTGAGTTTCATCTTTTCTGTTACACAAAGGAACAGGCTGGTGTTTTGGGATGGAAAATAATTTTTAATGTTGGATTTAAACTTCAGATAAATGTAATACTTTTAAACAGGGGTGCTTATGAAATGTGACGATGCCTGTAAAAGAATCGCAGGCATGTTGCTTTGCAGTTATTATCAGTGTTAGTGTATTTGCAGTGCTGGTGACCGTGTAAGGCACAGGTTCTGCACTCTTCTGTTGGTTGGAGTTCAGGTGAAGAGTTCTGCATAATCTGCTGCGGCTGCTTTCTGTCCACACGCGCGCCGCAGACACTCCTCCACTCCAGACGAGTTCAGCGGCTCTACCTAGTGCCACAAAATATAGAGTTACACATCACCACACACACACGAACACCCTCTCAATCCAACTCAAACCCAACCTACTCTGAGATGACTGCTGAAATTGCACATATCCACCGTTTTCCTACGTCTCATGATGCTTTGTGTCAATTATGGTAGTAACTTCCGTTAAACATTATGCAATCAGTGAAAGCTTCATTCTATGCAACAAACACAATAATAAGCATTTTCAAAAAAACGGTGTACAGTGAGGTACAACAGACTGTGTATAAGCCCAAAAAGTCAACTATTTCTCCACAGCAATAGTACAGACGTGTTAAAGTCCTCATGAAATCAAGATTTACATTTACTTCAGCTCTGGAATGGCATTCCTCCTCTGATGACGTCAGTTTGACGGCTTGGGCGGAGCAGAGCCGCTGAGAAACAGAGTTGCGACACTCCCATAGGCTTCCATAGGAACTGAGGAATGCTAGTAAAGCGTGTCATGGAGCAGCCAATAGATCCAGTATTGAAGCCCATTCATTTCAGTGCTTCTCAAGCACACTTGCCAGAGAGTTGAGGAAATTACAGCAGTTTTTGGCATTTTAACGCATTAGTTTACTTCTCGGAAATCTGGCCAGTAGTTGTATTTTATGAAACGCGTTATAGTTAATGTTTAGTTTTAGATAATAGGCAGTTATGCTATATTTGCAGTGAGAAACACCTTAATAGCGATCATAACCAGATGCTAGTTGTCATATTAAGTTTTTAGTCTTTCTGCAATCTTTCTCTCCCTGTAGGAAGTTGAATGAGTTTCAGTGAAGACTGCCCATTAAAGGAATACAAGAAAGAGTTTCCCTGAATGCAGTTGGTTGCCTTGTGTTTTTTTAAAACGTTATTTTAAATTTTTTTTATTGGGTTAAATTACGTATTTGCTGGCCTTTTTTAACATTCACTTATATTGTCTTATTACATAAATGTCATAAAATAATACTGGGATGTGAGTAATTAATCTTTTTAAATTCAACATTAAAAAAAAAGCAAAACTTATAAGCATTGAGTGTTTGATAATGTCTAAATATACAATGCAAAACATACACAATCAATGCACATGATGTGTTGTTAATCACTAGAAATTGCTGAAAATATAGTGAAACTGCTTTCTATCCTACTTAAACCCATTCAAACATATTGACAGCTCAGAGTTGTTTGGAACTATTGAGCGCTCCATGAACCACGTGACCGCGTGGCAGCGAGATCAAAGCGTCTCGCAACTGTTTCTCAACGGCTCTGGGGCAGAGTATCCTTAACCACGCCCCTCCAACCGGAGTTTGCTGCGAGCGAGAGGTGGAGAGGAGGTGCTTAAATAAAACCCCGCCCCTTCTATTTAATATTCGGTTTCAGTCGTAAATACGTCATAATACTGAAGTAAAGTCAGAGATGCTTTACATTTCTGGTCTTTGGTGTTTCTAGTCAAATTAACATATTTTCCAAGTGGATAATATAACTTTAAACCTATGAAAATGGTTTTAAAAAACATGTGGCACCATAGTTTCATCACTTTACAGTGTTGCAATGACCGTCTTTTTGCAGTAACTCACTTGTCATAGTTTAATGAATGGGTAGATGACATCATCCTACATCGCTGCAGAAGTACCGACCCAGTGTTTGCAAAGTGAACATGCAAAGAAGATCAAATGCCCTTTACAAAAAAACGGCAAAACAGCGATGTAGGACGATTTTGAAGTTGGAGGAGAAAATGAGATGGAAGTTTTTCGACATACCCTAACTGTCATGAACCGGAAAAAACAGAGTTCACTCAGAGCTAGACAAAACAAGCGTTTGAGGTTAAAAAGTATATAAATTGTATTTTTTTTCTAGAAAATAACCGATCGTTTCGCTAGATAAGATCCTTCTTCCTCGGCTGGGATCATTTAGAGACCTTTGAAGCTGCATTTAAACTGCATTTTGGAAGTTCAAACTCAGGGGCACCATAGAAGTCCATTATATGGAGAGAAATCCTGAAATGTTTTCCTCAAAAAACATAATTTCTTTATTGTAATAGAAATAATAAGCATATTAGAAAAAATATTAATGCTGTCTCTTCATTACTCCCCAGAATAAAATGCGATTATTAAACGTAGTCAGCGTAGTTATCAATACACAATCAATGCACATGATGTGTTGTTAATCACTAGAAATTGCTGAAAATATAGTGAAACTGCTTTCTATCCTACTTAAACCCATTCAAACATATTGACAGCTCAGAGTTGTTTGGAACTATTGAGCGCTCCATGAACCACGTGACCGCGTGGCGCATCAGGACTTGGGCCTGTGGGCTGTGTTGGTTGAGATGAAGGGAGGGTGTCAGGATCTTCGCCTGAACACGCCCACTCCTCTGTGTCAGAAGCATGTGAAGCACACAGGCAAATCAAAGCGTTGCGGGTAGAGTGAAGCACGCGGGCCGGCATGAGTTCAGTCGAGCCCGATGGAACCCCGCTGCACCTCTGTTTCTTCCTCCGAGGCTCCTGGCGAAAGAAAGGAGATCCACGAGCAAAGCAGGGAGAGACTCATGCTCTTGCAGTGAGAGCATTCAGTCCCAATGAGCGCAGTCTCAGCATGGGCGCTGCCCAGGTAAGTGACGCACTCACCGTACCCGTCTGTGTCATGCAGAGGTTCCCTGCATGAGCCACACTCACGGCGTGACATTTGCAACAACGTCACAGTGAAATTTGCTCCGAAAATTTGCTCTTTTTAATACACCGGATGGCTGCAGGGGAAGGCTTGCTCTGCGATATTTCCACTGCCAGGGGCTCTTCTACGGCGAGCAGCAGGCTGATCTTCTTGCTTTGGCTTCTTTCTTCAGAGTCCAGCGAGGAGATGATCTTCATCACTGAATTCAGAAAAATGGCGCTCTGAGCCTACTTATATAGCAGTCGGCTCCTCACCTTTTGGCGGGTTGAAGCGCCATTTGTTCGTGCAGCTACACGAACGTGAACAAATCAGACTTCAGCATCAGAGTAAACAGGAGTTTCCCCATAAGCGTGTTAAACGCAACGAGAGAGACCGTTCGATAGGGAACAATCAGTTCATAAATGTAAACACAAAAATGTGTGAGGACACTTGTGCATTTATTTATGGTGTATTTTTTGTATGTAAATCTGGTCACACGTGAACAATAATTCATAAGTATATTAATTTTATTTTCTGAACGTGAACATTTTTTTATTGTCCTCATTTTTAAGTCACTTTGGATAAAAGCGTCTGCTAAATGACAATGTAAATGAACATGGTGTTATTATTATTTTTTCGGGATGTGCACACCTGAAGAAATAAAATCCAGAAATGGTTCTGGATTCTGCTGGCCCAATGTAACCTGTTTGCCCAGGACCAGTGAGTGACGTATAGCACATTTACCTGATGATATTCCAGCAGTTCAGTGAGCGAGCTGAATCTGATCTGATCTCCCAGCAGCATGTAGCAGTTCTCTGAAGCATCAATCAGCAGGTGCTTGATTCCCTCACTGGATCGGTAGGAAAGCACATATCCAAAGATCCTCTCGCTAACACGCACCAGGAAGTCCCCAGGCTCGCCCTCCTTCAATAGCACCTCTGCCTGTTCACGAGATATTATACCTGCAGGTAACATGAGATTATGTGAATGATGGGAAATCCAGCAGCATTGTGTGTAACCTCTAGTAGTTTATACTGTAAGTTAAATGAATGAATATAGTCTGTTTATTTCTCACCGTGAAACCAGGATGCGATCCGGCTCTGGTCGCGCTGGAATCCTGCTCTGAGCGGCAACTGTTCCTCCTTGAACCAGCGAATAATATGGTCTCGGCTAGACGCTGACAGTGAGCGCCGCATACCACCCTTCCTGCCAATCAGAACACGAGACGTTTAATTACTCTCATATCTTAATCAAATCCTGGATCATCAACCACCATACAGCACAACCCCAGAACTGAGACATCTTTTAATGTATGTAACGGGAGAATGTAAATCTTAAAAACTGACAGTGTCTTTGCACAACAGATGATGTGTTGAGGAGAATTCCTTGTCAAAACACGTAACTGCACAAACAGTCTGCAGTACGACATTCCTGAGATGAATCAGACATCTGAATGAAAAGATGTGACATACAGCTGCGATCAATATATCACTATTAATAGCACTATTAAGAGAGACAGGTGACGTTCCAGTTTTCCCAGAATCAAGGTCTCTGCATAACTTTCTGATTACTGACTATTAGATTACTAATTACTGATAAATAGATTATATTATGCAGATTGTTATATTTACATCAAATTTAAAGGTGGGTGAAAAAATCTAGGTCAAAGTACAATATTTTACATCTCAATACAGTTATCAGTATTCTCACGTTAAACTTAAGATCAATATTTGAGTTGCATGCATATTTTTGTGAAAAAGCAGGTTAACCAGCATTCAGAGCAAACCTGAATAATGAACATATTGCTGCAATCGTTCCCCAATAAATCAAACTCAATTTCTGTTCCACTAAAATTCAAACTTAGAACAATTTACCACAGTTTCAAATGAATACGCTACTGGTAATATTTGTTATTTTATTGATTGATTGATTGATTGAAAGAAATTAATGCTTTTATTTGCAAAGGACACATTAAATTAATCAAAGGTGACAGTAAAGACATTTATAATGTTGCAAAAGATTTCTATTTCAAATAAATGTTGTTCTATTGAACTTTCTATTCATCAAAAAAATCCTGTTTTTAAATGTTTTTACTATTTTTTTGATCAAATAAATGCAGCCTTGGTAGCTTAAAAATATGCAAAGAAGATCTTGGGGACCTCACACTGTTGAATGGTGGTGTCAATACTAAATATAAAGAATTGCTGCTACATCACATCTTGACCCGGATAATGCCATATTGACGGTCTCCGCTCATTGGTTTAATAGACTGTGTTTACATGCACGTGAATGTAAACCAAAATTCAATGGTTTTTTTTGTTTTGTTTTTAAATCTGAATAAGACAACTAACAATCTAAATTATATGTAATTTAGAAACCTTATTCACAACATGCACAACATGTCCAAATGAAAAGAAAATTATTTTTGGAGTGAAGAGGACGTTTCCATACAAACGTTAAAGGAAATGAACGTATATTGATATGCAGATGGCTGAGAGCACCATAAGAGTCCCATGACCTACATTTGGCCTTTGATGGCCCCTTCTGTGTGCTGTTAGCAAGAGCATGAATGAGCACGAGTCAGGTTCAATTACTGTCCATAATTAGAACAAAAGAACTCAAATAAATGTCAAGAGCAAGCCTTTCCAGTATTTCCACATGAGAGTAGCAGGAAAAGAAGAAGCCGTTCACAGAATATGCTGATTACATCAATACAGGAATATTCCAGTAGCAGGGAAGCATGGAATCTTCTTCAGAATAAAGGCTTACTCATATTGTTTTTGGTAAATGATGTGCATGTAAATGTGGCCATTATGATTGATTATGATCTTTCAAACCACCAGCCCTTCTGTTTCATCACTTCTTTATTATTCAGGTACTGCCACTGGCTCTGATGAGAAGCATATCACACGACTCACCGACTGATAGCACTGCTGCTGTTTCTGGGTTTGGGTTTGGGTGGAGTGGTTAAATCGGTGCTGCCGAAGGCCTTTGTCATGGCCTCTACACGTCCTCTTTCCAGAGCTTTAACTGAGCGCCTGCGGTGGTCCTCGATAGTCTGCTTGGCTAGAGATCGTCTGCGCGTGTCTGCAGCTTTTGACTTCTGCACTGGAACCACATATGCAAAATCACACCGGTTATTCCTTTTATTTATGCATGACTGAGAAAATACCAGCACAAACAGAACCACAGAGAACAAAACATCCTTTCAAGAACTGTCATGTGGCCGTTAAACCCCAAATAACAAGTTTCTTTGTGTAATTCTCAATATTCGGAGCGATGATTTTCAGTATTATTAGTGTATTAGGTCACACTTTATTTTTAAGGTTCAATTCTCACTATTAACTAACTATTAGCTATGAATTTTGCCTCAATAAACTCCTAATTTGCTGCTTAATAGTTAGTAAGGTAGTTGTGAAGTTTAGGTATGGGTCGGATTAAGGGATTCGTGCAGAATAAGGCATTAATATGTGCTTTATAATAAACGGCCAATAAGCTAGTAATATGCATGCTAGTTAAGAGTGAGAACAGGTCCTTAAAATAAAGTGTTACCCAATAGTATATTAATATTTAAGATTTAGTGTATGCATAATTTGAGTTTAAAGTTTTACGCTAATTTGTTTAATACTGAGATACAATAAAACATGTTACTGTATTACAGTAAAGAGCATTTAAAAAGCATTGGCAATTATTCTCAAAATAATCTCAAAAGTATTTTGGGTGGGTGATATGTACAGTAACTTTCTGCCTTAAGAACATGTTTCTGTGAGATTCACTCTATTTCCCATAAACACTGTAGATGCATATCATAAACAGTTCTTAAGTTGTAATTAGTAATTGTTGTGTAGATTGTATGGTTTTCTTTACATGTCTTCTGCCACTCCTTGTCCTGCTCGTCACGAGTGTGTTTACTGCCCTGCACCTCCTTCAGGCTGATGTAAATCTGCTGTTTCCTCTCCTGCTCCAGCCTCCTCAGCTCCTCCTCAGCCTTACGCCTCTCCTCCAACTCCAGTTTCTGACAAAGAAACGCCTCCAGGTCAGGACAGACCCAGAACATTTGCTTCTTCATTTGTTTAAAGCAGAAGGGTTTGTGTTTGTGTGGCAGCAGTACCTTGAGTTCCTCCTCCGCTCTCCTCTGCTCCTTCTGCTGGACCTCCTGCTCCGACAACACAACCTGCTCCGGTTCGAGATACAGGCCAGAAAAGCGCTTCTCCAGCTCAGCCTCTTTCTTAGCCCTGTACATTTAGAAGTGAAAAGAACACTTGCATAGGTTATTAGAGTTTTTGGCGGTCATGAATGATTCACAGAACTGAACAGGAAATAGTTGCTATGAGGGGAGACCAGGAATGTCAACGAGAACACTCATAACAATAAGAGGTAAATTCCTTCAAGACGTAACAGAAAAAGAAATGCCTTGTGCTTACGGTCTAGTACATACTCTTTAAAAAAGGTATGTGAAAAGAAGCCAGACAAGCTTTTTTGTTTTCCATGATGTATTTTTCATGATATGAAATTCAGGTCGCTATTACATTTACATTTAGTCATTTAGCAGATGCTTTTATCCAAAGCGACTTACAAATGAGGACAATAAAAGCAGTCAAAACTAACAAAAGAGCAACAATATATAAGTGCAAATGACAAGTCTCGGTTAGCCTAACGCAGTACACGTAGCAAGGTATATATACATATATTATACACACACATAAACACACACACGAAAAGAAAAACAAGTAGATAGAATAGAAAAAAAAAAAAAATTTTAATAAAAAAGATAAATATAGATAAAGAAGAATTAAAATAGAATAGAAAGTGTTAGAGTTAGAGGGTCAAATAAAGGTGGAACAGATGTGTTTTTAGTCGTTTCTTGAAGATGGCTAAGGACTCAGCCGCTCGGATTGTGTGTTGGATTTAAGCTGGTATTTCATTTCGTGGTAGTTTAATTTTGCACATAATAAACAGTTACGGTCAGTTACTGTCATGACTTATATTACACAGAAGTCTCTTCAGTTTAACTCTGCACTTGGACGTTTGCCCTTTAGTTCAGTGCAGTTATCTGCAACACATATTGCATCATGGAAATACCTGCCATTTGGTTTGTTTGCACTGATATACACCCAAGCAGGCACTGATTATTATCATTTTACATCGGAAATGCCTCTAAAACCAGAAACAAATATTCATTTTAACTTCAGTCCAGCAGTCCCATTGAAAAGAGCAAGTGCATGAGGAGGAAGTGGCATCAGCAGGAACACAGTATTAGCACACAAACCCTGTGATGACGACAGCCCATCAAACTGGTGAAATATTTAACTAGTGTTGACCGAGTGGATTACTTTGTAGTTTATGCCAAGCAATACATTTTCAGAGTTAAAGAACAATTATAATAGAATAGAAATGTTGCCTTAACCTTCAAGTTGAAGCACTAAAATTACCAACTGGAAAGAAAAAAATGAACTAAACTGAACTTGGAAAAAAAAACAAAATAGTAATATTAAAATGATAATAATAAAATATTTAGTGCCTCGCACACCTGAATCAATCATGGGTGCGTTGGATTTTAATGAGCAACGTTTCGATCAAAATTTCTGTGAAGATGCAAACTTGAGTGGTGTGCGGGACTAATAAAAATGACAAAATTAGTAAAAGTTAAATTGAAAATATTCAAAATATAATACTGATGTTCAATGATGATTCTCCTTAGATTCTCATGATACTTTTTCAGTATTAAATAAAAAAAATACTATAATACACTGAATTTTTCATTTAAATCTGCATTAAAGGCAGTGCAATAAATAATAACATTATGTATAGCTACTTTATAACTTAAATAATAGCCTATATAATTGAGATTGCATTACATTAAAGAAAGCTGTGAGTATGACTGGTGCAGTTTTACCGGAGCTTCTCGGCCTCTCTCTGGGCCTGCAGTGCTGCTCTCTCAGCCATGATCTCGTCACTGATCTGATCGTAGGGTTTGTCATCAGGATGTTCTCCCATCACCCAAACCCACACGTCATCATCTAGACCCTTTATCCACGACACAGTCTTTCCTGAAACTGCACAACATTCACAATGATGACAATGGTTTTGTGGCACTGAATAAAACGAATCTGCCCATGCCTAATAAATAGAGTAGATTTCTATAGCACAAAGCAAAGCTGTCTCTCTTTGTCTCTTTGACTTTTTTTGACCAAAATCACAAATGAGATCGCTTTAAGTCAACATGAATTGTTGGTCGCAACCCATTTTACTTCCATAATAGTACATATTTTTGGGAAACGGAATATTTTTGAAGAAAAAAATGTAGGATAGGACTTGATTATACTGATTGGGAATTGACTGAATAAGACACTGAATGCCTACTATTTAACATTATACAATAGGAACAAGCTATTATAAAATGTGACCCTGGAGCACAAAAGCAGTCTTAAGTCGCTGGGGTATATTTGTAGCAATAGCCAAAAATACATTGTATGGGTCAAAATTATAGATTTTTCTTTTATGTATTATTATTTTTTAATACATTTAAAAACTATTCATGTGTCATTTATTATTACTCTATTTATTTTTCCTCGACTAAAAAAAAAACCCTTAACACCATAGTAGTTATTAAAGTATAGAATAACACATTTACTCACTGTCACATATTTGAAAGAAATCTGATGTCAGTACAGTCAATATACAAATGTAAACAAGGAACAGGAAGCAGGAAAAAACCCGTCTATCAATCACCCATCACACTCACACACACACACACACACACACACACACACACACAGACAGACACACACACACACAGACACAGACACACACACACACACACTTACCACTGGAAGTAAAGGCTTCACACACTCATTTCTCTCGCGAGGATCAGTGCAGCACATCAGTGGTGTGTCTATAACGAATCCAGATGAACCTTTGCTGAGAATAATGCTTAATTTCTGTTAGAACACCTGAGTGAACACCTGAACCCCTGTCCAGAAAGGTAAATGTCGAGTGAAATCTGTGGTCATGTACACACCCTTAAATTCTTCCAGCCCAAACTGAGTTCCCTCCTCCTACACTGGTTCTTCCTCCGGCTCTGTGTGAAAGACTCTTTCAGCTGCACGAGAGCCGCTTTATATGCCGCTCTATTGCACGTGCGTTTGTGCGTGTAATAGTATTAGACTGCGCGGGATACTTCATGCTGAAAATACTTTGTCTAATCTGACCCTGAAATTATGAAACATTAAGCTAAGAAAAAAGCAAAAAGAGGATAAAATAAATAAATTGTGCGCGGCCATTTCCCACACATTTGGCAATATATATATATGTGCTGTTAGAAACCCTGAGTGAACACCTGAACCCTGTCCAGAAAGGTAAATGTCGAGTGAAATCTGTGGTCATGTACACACCCTTAAATTCTTCCAGCCCAAACTGAGTTCCCTCCTCCTACACTGGTTCTTCCTCCGGCTCTGTGTGAAAGACTCTTTCAGCTGCACGAGAGCCGCTTTATATGCCGCTCTATTGCACGTGCGTTTGTGCGTGTAATAGTATTAGACTGCGCGGGATACTTCATGCTGAAAATACTTTGTCTAATCTGACCCTGAAATTATGAAACATTAAGCTAAGAAAAAAGCAAAAAGAGGATAAAATAAATAAATTGTGCGCGGCCATTTCCCACACATTTGGCAATATATATATATGTGTGTGTGTTTGTGTGTGTGTGTGTGATTACAGCATCGATTAACAGACTCAGACTTTGAAGTGATTTGTGCAAGTTATGACAAACAACGTGCACTAGGTGGCGCACTTGTTATAAACCGCCACCGGAACTGCACATGGGTTCATATTTCTTGCTGCGTGCCCTAAGAGGTGCAATTTCCGAAAAGTAGGCCATTTTCTAACTTTACCTTTCAGATAGGCCTATGCAAAGTGCTTGCATATACAGGCGACACACACACACACACACACACACAAAACAAAATCACACTGACACAAAACACTCACAAAAAATATTATTACACCAGTACATCAACTCTTCCATTGTGTTAGACTGAAACAAATTGATAAAAAAAAAAAATAAAAAAAAAACACTCAGCAAATATGATTAAAAGAGCTACTCGCATTGCCCTCCGACACAGTAGGGGGCGTGATTTAGCTGTGCTCATTTCTTAAGAGATGATGAAGCCAAGCCTTCAATACATTTAGCTTTTATTACAACGAGAAACAGTGCAAAATGAAGAATATTTTCGCTTTTTTTTAAATTCACTGTGGAGTGACAGAGGATTTTTTCTTCACACACAAATATCACAGTCTATCAATAATTGACTATTTAGTCAGTTAAATGTTTTTGTTATTAAAAGTTTTGTTCAAGTTATTATTTACAAAAATGTCCACAAGCTGGCAATTATATAGGCTACAGCTTTACGTGCAATTCATTTTTTTAGTCATTTTGCAATTTTGACAAAACTTCATCTATGTGAGCAAGCTTGAAACCTTGACAAATCAGCAGAATTTGCAACAACAATGTAGAATACATCACTGAAAATACAAGTTTGTATGGCATTAAAACACATATACAAGATCAACGAATGCAAAAAATTTCAGTGACAATGCAGCGGGTCTAAAAAAAGTAAATAAAAAAAAAACCTAAACTGGAAGCAACCTTTAAAAATCTTCTTAAAAATAAGAAATTATTTTTCTGTAGATAACGTGTGGTGATTAATTAGATTTTTTTTCTTGTTAATATGCTATTTTTGGAGTTATCACGTTAAATCTAAAGTTATGATTTGCTTCTTTATTAGGAACGTTTCGCGGTTCATCCTGTGTAGGTACAAGTCTCCTATAGCATATTTTGACAAAGTCTGACAGCTTAGCCACATTTGTACTTTACCCACTATTTACCACAATGATAGCATTTGTTCAGATATTTTTGAAAACACTCTAAAATAAGTTTGCAATAGTATGAGTTTCGGGGAGAAGGCATTTCCTGCATTCACTCTGTAATTTATCCATGTTTATATGACGCTGTGATACTATCTCACTGGGGCTTCTTGTGGCCTTGGATGTTAGATGCATCAAGGGTGTAATTAGTAGTGATCCATGATGGTTTACATACTTGGGCCGTTTGATGTCAGCAGTGTTGGGAGGTGCAGTGTTCCAGCATGAGCCCATCTCTGGCTGATTTGTGCAGTATGAGATAGAGTTGGCTGGAGGGACAGTGAGGGGCTGATATCACAGATAAACACCTTTGTATGGATCAGGGGTGATCCACAGTACGTTAATTTTAAAGTAGAATGTCCTCATTTTCTGAACTAAAAGCTTCTGATGTAACCCAGTTCACAATTTGAGGGCTAATTTTGATGTCCATTCTGCCAGTGTTTGGGAAAGTTACTTTTAAAAGCAATGCATTACAATATTGCGTTACCTAAAAAAAAAAAACGAATTGTGTTACTTAGTTACTTTTATGGAAAGTATTGTTACTTTGCTTTATTTTTTCTTACATGGGCTGGGCTTGATAACAAAAAATAATGAATAACAACTCTCTTATTTGAGCAATAAATCAAACACACACACACACACACACGCACAAATGTGATGTTTAACGAAAGTCATTTTTGTATATTTGCATGGTTGAATTTGACCATCAAAGGTCAGCAGTGACCTTAAATGCACAAATGCATATTTGTGTTAAATGCACAAAGCATATTTGTCTGTTCTGTGCAAGTGAGAAGAGTAAATACATGTTCACATTTAGTCCAGAACTACAGAAAGCATCACACGGCGCACACAACACCTCTGCACTCACTCCTGATTTCTCTCAGCGTGAGGACAGGAGAGCTGTCAGTCAATACATGGGAAAACACAGTCACTGCCATTACTTATTTGAAAAAGTAACTCAGATATTTTCAGATATCTTCTTTACCTAACTCTAGTTACTTGTAATTCGTCACCCCCAACACTCGTCTTCGCTCTGTACGACAGAAGAACAGCAAACTGAAAGTGTCATAACACTCTCAAAGATTTCAGGTGACACTAAATGCAGAGGTTTTATTTCAGTGAATTTCAGTGTGCTTCTGTAGTAGTATGCAAATACTTGTGCTGTTGATCTTGAATCTCCCATATGAGCACATGTCCTGAAACACATATCACATAGTTATGAATACTATTAAATTATTTCACATGAACGGACAGACAGGAAGCTTCATCATTAGTACTGTGAGGAAAACAGAGCACATAGTCACATATATTCTTATAATACTTCCTGTCATATGTTAAACCTGATGTCTAAGCGGACGGAAGACATATCCTGATGATCTGAACTGACTCTGTGCAGCTCTATAAAGGTTTTGTAGACAGCAGGATGCAGGAATGATTACTTCAATAAAATGTTGAAAATGAGCTTTGTCTTGTCTGTCATATGTGACCCTGGAGCACAAAACCAGTCTTAAGTCGCTGGGGTATATTTGTAGCAATAGCCAAAAATACATTGTATGGGATATATGTATGGGTCAAAATTATAAAAAAAAATTTATGCCAAAAATCATTAGGATATTAAGTAAAGATCATGTTCCATGAAGATATTTTGTAAATTTCCTACCGTAAATAGATCAATTGATTAGTTATATGCATTGCTAAGAACTTCATTTGGACAACTTTAAAGATGATTTTCTCAATATTTAGATTTTTTTGCACCCTCAGATTCCAGATTCTCAAATAGTTGTATCTCGACCAAATATTGTCCTATCCTAACAAACCATACATCAATGGAAAGCTTATTTATTCAGCTTTGATGATGCATTATTATGCATGATGCATAAATCTTAAGACTGTTTTTGTGGTCCAGGGTCACATATACATCACTAAATACTGACGTAGGTTTAGAGATGTGTTGGATTTTTAAGATTTAAGATGTCCAGCACTCAGATGTTCCATTGTGTTTTCATTTATATTGGATATAGATATTTTGCCGAACTGATTGAATAGTTGACTGCTTTGAAAGGCTGCAGTCAATGTTCCCTTTGAGTTCAGCAGTCATCTCCTGGATGTTTGAGCTCAATGACAGGGGTGTCGTGTGACTTTGACAGGTGCTGGCAGCCATGGAAACACCCTGCTTCTGTGTCTAGTCCATCAGGTTTGTGCTTTACAATAGAGCAATAGTGTGATTTATGCTGATATATTTTGAATGCCAGCCAAGTATGTTATCAGTCAAGCAAATGTCCCACTCTAATAACCGTTTTTCAGAACTTCCTGCTGTTTTGACAATCTTCCTACATAATGTAGCTATGGTACAGTACTTCACAGCGCACAAATCCCAACGCTGCTCCTGGAGGACTAGTGCATTCAAGTCCTCCTGGGAAGTTCGTATTTACGAGTTGACATGTCGTAATTACGATGTCAGGTGCGTTCAAGTCACTTTGGTTGGTACAAGATGGCGATTTAACTTTTCTACATAAAATTCAACTATTTTTTTAACTCTACATCTACAAAATGATGAATAAAGAATGTGCATCATTGTGTTTTTGCTTTTTTCTGTTTTTATTCAATTTATGAAGGTGATGTAAACTGAATCATTATATATTCTATGGTAATTATACAATAATATAATATTTTATTCATTTCAACAAATTTACATTCAATACAGATGCTGCATATCTCTAGTTTTTGGCTGCATCCATTGCATCCGACATATTTTCTCACTGACACGCCCCCAACTCGGAAACTCAGGCTTAAAGAAAATTTTGAGTTTCCCACTCGCCAATAATGACTTTGTGGTGGCGTTCATGTGCATTCAACTCGTAAATATGATCTATCCGACATGACTTGAATGCACCATACTGTACCTTCCTGACTTCAGTTCCAACCCTGCTCCAACACACCTGCCTGTGCTTTTCATGAGATCCTGAAGACCTTGATTAGCTGGTTCAGGTGTGTTGGATTAGGGTTGGATCTGAACCCTGTATGAAGCTAGCGTTCCAGGACCGGGGTTGGCCACCCATGCTTTAAAGGGATTTGAACTGCTCCTCAGTGAATTGTGACTCATTTCAACAGAGTGCTGCAGGGATGACATATTTTTGTAGGCCAAAAACTGGAAACGATTGGCAATTCAGCACTTATGGTTCCCTCGTCCTAAAATCAATACGTCTTTTGAATGGGTTTTTGGTTAAATGCCAAAAGCCGGGCATACACTGTGTGATTTCAGCAATGCTTTTGTTAAATACCAACTCTCAATGTACAAGTAAATTGCATGCGATGTAAAGCCAAATGTCAGGATTTATGTGATCATGTTATACGGTCCAATCATCAAGCTTCAACTTGACTGCTCACACTATAAGTGTGAAATGTGGGACTCCCCAATCAATCACATAATCACAGTCTAATAAATCCTATTGAATATGTTCTTCGTTGAAATAAAAAATTTCTCCAACTAAATGTGTGCAGTTTTTAATAAATGCCGTTTGGGTGGACCAGTGCCATCCTGGTCCTTATGATCCTGGGAGCTTTTCAGAGCCCCTCGCACCCAACTCAGAGAGATTAGCCTCTCTTACAGGAAATAGGAGATCATCATCGTGGTAAGACTTCCTTCCTCTGCGTCCAGGGACCATCAGCACCAGTACCAGCCCATGGAAAGAGGACCCTCTGATTTACCATCGGGAGAGCCAGAGAGCCTCTGCCAGGGGCCACCTAGACCCGTCTGTTCAAGGAGGTGCGCTAAAATAATAGAATATTAAAAATAATCGCATTGACACTTACAACCCTGTTGTATTGGATTACTGCACTGTTAAAGAGGAAACTCTTCACTGAGAGTCAGGACAGCTGTCACGGTCGACAGTAGATGGGACAGAATTCCCTAATTGGATTTTACGTCAAGGGAATTCTGCAATCATGAGCCAGATGTGTCCATCTGCTTCACAGGGAAGCTCTTCCCCACCGGTGTACCCCAAACTCACTTCAGCTGCCAGAGTAAGCTTCCTCCATCCAGGAGCAGGATCGGACCCTAACGTCAGGAATCCACGGATCAGACCTAAACTGAGCCCCAAGCCTCTCGTTCTTCCACCAGTTCCTGTGATTCCAGTCGTAACCCCCAGCAAGCCGCGGCAGCCGCACACGAGCTGGGTGCACAGCGCCAAACAGAAAGAGGAAGCTGGTGCTCAGAGCAGAGCGAAAGAGAGCCGGAGAGCCGAAAGGACGTCTTTTCTGTCTGCTGTCATCGAGCGGACCTCAAAGCTGTATGGATACACACCTGCACTGCGTCCCAGCTCCTCCGGGGAGACACCTGCTGATATGACATCACATCTCGATGAGGACGGCGGGGAGACTTCAACACTGACGGCAGAAGCACAGTCTATTGCAACACAGACCGCCATGGTGCCGTCGGCCAGACTTAGACCTGCAGTTCCTGTGAAGGTATATCTGCGCTGCGTCTCTGTTATTAATCCACCGAACTGGAAATTTAGATATGCGTATGTGTGTATCTGATGGGTTTGCATATATGCTGTTTACTACATATAACTGATTCTGAGTGATTGATTTGCTTGTCTCGGTCTAGTCTGGCCAGTGCTGTTTTAGACTGGTTTGAAGAGAGCCTCTTTGGAATTTGAGCATGCTGGGGATTGTTTGTCTCTCCACCCAGATGGGCTGATTACAGCTCATATCTCAATCCCATCTTTGCCATACCTCACATTAAATGGACTAGAACCAATTTTCATCTTCCTATTTTACTTTTTAAGAGTTGGAGAACTGTACAATGGCCCCAAAACTTATTTTGGACATTTAATTCATGCTTAAATTGTATGGAGAAAATATCAAGGTAAGTGTCATTTACAAAAACACATTAAGCAAAATATCTGACGGAGTTTGGAATACACCTGCGGCCACTCTGCTAGCACACTTTGATCCAAATAAAGCAGCACAGAGTTGATATTAAATTAGAAGAAGAACAGATGAACTGAAGCATGGAAATACATTACTATAAAGGAAAAAACTAGGTGGTGATCACTCAAATACTGAGCATTAATAAACACAATTACGCAGACACTTTTATCCATGCATTTAAGGCTTTCATGTAATCAAAATGCCCTACCAGTGTATTGATACTATTATCGCTGTAGTTTCTCTGGGATCTGTTCAATTTAGCAATATCAAACAAGTGCTGTTGAAATAAATCCCAGCATAATGATATTCAGTACAACAGCACAGTCGTGAATGTGACACTTGCTTTTATAACTTCATTGAACAAGAATTTTTAAATGATTATTAGAGTTATTTACATTTTAGATCAAATGTGGCCAGCAAGTTTGGATTGTTTTTCTCTGTTAATGAAAATAGTCTTCAAATAAACTAAAGCATCAGGCTTCGAATGTCCCGGAGCATCACACAGACTGGAACCGAGTTGTGAATGGAGGACTGTCCTCATAAAACCTCCGATTTAAAGGAAAGAAAAGATTCATAACCCGAACAGATCAGGGTCTAAAATGAACCCTTTTGCCACAACAAGACAAGGGCTAGAGCTGCAAGTATGAAACCAGGAAGCTGAACTTTGGGCCTTTTTGATAGTTACAAATTTGTATTTGAACCTCTTTTACACACATTTAATTATTTAGCAGACACTCTCATCCAAGTGATTTACAAACATGGATCATTGTAGGTCCATGCAATTTATTAGGAACCAACAGTGTATTTGCAGTACACAGTGCCAAGTTTCACATCAGCCCAGTCTTAACCTTTTTGAGTATATTACTAATTATTTATATTTAAAATAATTTTAAATATAATTTTTTTCATGTATATATATATATATATATATATATATAATATATATATATATATCACTTAATTTTTCCATATATTTTTAGTTTTTATGTTCATAATTTCATATATTTAAAAAATATATATCATTACAATATTTCTGCCATTTCTGCCATGCATTTGTCGGAAGTGTGACTACATGAGATCAAGTGAAAAATATCTTTAAACACAATTTTTGTGTTGAGTGCATAAGCTGATTCAAGCATTTTTATTTGTATAGCACTTTTCATAATCCATATATTACTTAAAAAAACATCATATATTACTTAAAAAAACATAATAAAACAGAAGCAAATAAAACTATGACTACACTGTTGTTATTTCTATATAAATAGTAATGGGTAGTTGACAAATAGGCAGTAAAAATGCTTTTTTCCCCCGTAAAAGACCATTTTTGAAGAAGAAATACATATACGGTATTTATGTAGTGTGAAGACTGATGTTTGAGAAAATATAAGGGGTCACTAACTTTGTCAATTCTTTCAGTGTTTTTTAAAACATTTTTACTGAACTGTACCGTAAATTTGTCCTAGGTTGACACATAGCAAAAATTAAGAAAAAAAACCTCTTAATAATATACAAATAGCATGAGAGAAATGCCTCTTCATTGTTAGACACGTATTTTCATATAGTGTTATTTATTTAATATGAAATTATGAATAACATCATGACTTGTTTTTCATTGATTTTCAAGACAAGCTTTGATGTCATCCGTTCTAAACTGCTGAAAATTACACCATTTTCAGACGAGTGATGCTTTTTAAAAAAGATATTTAGAGATAAAGCAAATCTGTGCTTCTTTTATGTGTGTCACACCATAGGACATTATGTCACGCTAAAGTTATTGCTTTAAAGAGAAGGTGAGAAGTATTACATTAAAGTATTTCTATTTAACTTTGAACATGTCAAAGGAGAAAGAAAGATTAATTTTGATACAAACAATATCAACATGTTTTTTAAACAAAACAAAAAAGTAATTTAAATCAACAAAATACAGTCATTTAGTCTCTTAGCCAATCAGTATGTCACTGAAGCTCTTCTAGATCCTCCCCGCGCGCGGCATGTGTGGCGCAGCTAAATATGACTGATATTCAAACAATCTTTTGAAGTACATGGCTGTTTTCATTTTAAGGCATCATTTGGATTCTGTTTACTTTCTGCATCGCTCTCTCAGGATCTCCTCCTTCTGCGTGGATCCCTGTTGACTTCTCTCAATGTTTCCATGTCCTCTCTCTCACTCATTTCTTTCCCTCAATTCTTTCATCTCAAAAACAAAGTATCACATTTTATACTTATTTTCTGCAAAAACATCAGCAAATATTTTAATTAATGTATAATTATTGCATTTAAGAACACTGAAAGTGCTCAAAAAAAGAATAAAAAGAGGTTAAAGAAATCATTATTATTTATTTATTTAAAATGCTTCTTAAAGAGACCTTGTCCTCTTGTGTGACGTCTTGGTCGTGTGGTGTAACAGTACAGGCGTCACACCGGTGGACTTTATCTGTTTCAGTCTTTTCTGCCAGTTTATGACCTTGCTATTCCAAGCTAACCTGTCATTAGCAGTTAGCAAGACACATTTGCATTATTTTTTCCATGATTTTATAAAAAAATACAATTTAGGGGTGTCGCACCAAAGGACAACGTAAATGTATGTATGAAAACTTCTATAGTGGTTCCAAAAAAGTTAAATATTTGAACAATTCTGAGACAAAACCTGCATGTTAACATAACATGGGCTTCACAGGGGACTTCAGTAACATGACCTTGAATGGGGCCCTTCAACTAATTAAAGCTGTCTGTGGAATTGCCCGATTTAAAATCAGGATGTCACACTGGGGACATGGTTTTCAGTGAGGATCCTATGCTTTTAGTATTATATGGATGAAAAAAATGATTGCAATTTACTAAAATATACACGTGAAAAGTTATGCCTGAGGTATTTATTAATATATTCATGCTTTTCTTTTTAATTGATAAAAGTTGTAATTTATTGAACCATGCTTGAGACAGTCACACCATAGGACAATTTTGAGATTTGGCTCAAAAAAGCTTTTATAACAACAGGTCCATGTGGGACAAAGACATTTTTAACCATTTACTGCATTTTAAATAATGACAATGCTAATTATATTAATTTTTTTATCTTGTGTGACAGTGAAAATGCCATGTCACGTCAACAACCCTAATACATTTTTTTATGTTTTTTTGTTAGCCTATAATAGCCAAATATTAAATTATCACATTGGTCACTCCCCTAAACAGTTGGTTTGACAGAAAAGCCCCGGATATCCTCATGAAGATTTAACATCTGGATTTAAAGGGGTCATATGATGCTTTTTTAAAGATCATTATTTGGTGTAACAGAATATGTTGACATGCTTTAATGTTCAAAAAACACATTATTTTTCAAATACTGTACAGTGTCATGCGTGATGACGTGTGAGATATGAACCGGTGTTACGAGATTTTCGGTTTCCGAGATTTTCTGTTTCAGTGGGCGGGGCATAAATCTCGGAAACCGAAAATCTCGTAACACCGGGAAAACACGTGTACTTCGCGCGCACTCACGCGCACAGGACTGTACCAACTGACGCTAAGCCGAGGGGTCGAGACACACACAAACACACACACACACACACACACACACCGCTGCTCTTACACCGAGCTGAAGGAAATCACAGTGATGCTCAACATCCAGCTTTAAATGACTGTGAATCATTCTGTCGGTGAGTTTCACTGTTTGTTGTCGTTTCTTCCAGTGTTCTGCACGATTTCACGTTAACTCGATCCACGCGCTTTCACTTCTGCAGTATTCTCTGTTTATGTGTCACACATTCAGTGTCCTATAAGTCATTTCATACACGATTGTGTGTGTTTGATGAAAAACACACTTTAAACATGTTTACTGTTTATTTTTGTAGCTGCAGTGCTAGCTCACGTCTAGTAACGTTAGTGAAGCTAACAGACTTTCGCACACGAAATGCGGAAAAATGAGTGAAAACAAATAAATGAGATTCAAACAGTGATTATAATGGTCAAGATGATGATGAAGAGAACATGGTGCGATTCCGTTTTATTTCTACTGTTTCTGTTTGTTTGTTTTTGCTACGTCTTCATTCAGGACGGAGCTGTATTGTTTTCTGGCTAGCGAGATGAATGATGATTTGATATCCATGGGATGATGCTTTGCGTTTGGCCGTAATGCATGTTATAGCAGTGTAATACTAGTGTAATTATAATACTAATAGTGTAAATTAAAGTAACAGTGCTGAGTTACCTCAGACCCTCAATACAAACATCACTGTTCAGGCTTTGTGTTCATTGTCTGCTGCTGTTTGCTCAAACCAGCCAATCAGCTGTGTGATTCATTGATATTTGGCCTGTAAGCTTAGCTTGTAAAGCTACTGTACTGTCATGTGTTATCACAGCTTCAGTCCTGGGGTTTAGTGTTTTGGCACAGTGGTTATATTTTGGATGAAATCTACCATCTCTTCATTAACCACCGTGATACACCGCACCACAAGACCTAAACGTGAAGGGGAAGAAACACATTTGGTTGTTGTTGTCTTGGAAATATTTTGTCTAAACACCAGCATGTTGTTCTTATTAAAACTTGCATGCTGTTACAGTTGTCTTGTGCACATGGTACAGTTGTAATGCTTTTATGATTCATTTTTTGGAAACACAGTTGAAGGAACTGTCACTTGACCATTAGATCTAGTGCTGCATTGTCTTGTGTTTGTCGATCATGTACAACTTTATGGCTTGCAGAGTCTAAGCAATGTACCATACCTCACTAAACAATTGAATATGATTGAATATCTATGAGGAAATGAACATTAAATGCAAAATTGTACTCTGCTTAGGCCTTTCGCAATAATTAATATATCGACTTATCGTGCAATATATGTACATGACCTCAATAATTGTTGGTGACGCAATATATCGCCCATTATATTTACTTAAAAATTAATGTCACCATGTTTTGTACATTCCACTTGTGCCTGTGTCTTTTGCAGCTTCTCGTACATAACGTGGTGTAGTCATGAGGTGCTAGTTCACATTAAAAAATGCTTCTATAAACGAAGTTTCATCTGCAGATATGGTCTTGTTTAGGGATCTGTGTCTTTGTGCATACGGACATCTGACTGCTGAGTAGTGATTGTGTTTTTCAGCAATAGTGTGCACCCTTAAAAGTTCTTTGTGCATTTTTCTTTTTTTCTACTTTGCACTTTTTGTTAGAAAATGTTTATTTACTATTAATTCAGGTTTTTTAAGGTATCTAATATTTTGATACTTAATTTCCATGAGCTAAACATTCTTAAAAATTAAAAGTTTGTTGTCATATGGAAGTGTGTAGGCCTTCTTGCATAAAATGGTCTTTAATATGACAATAATATCGCTTCGCACAACAAAAAGTTGTTATTGTGACAGGCCTAACTCTGCTTATGATTAATACTATGGTTAATAATAAGTGGATTTTTGATGGTAATCAGCATATTGTGTTTATAAATGCACTTAATGTTGTAAACTGTGCTGATATTGCTTTCCAGCAAAAGTGTTTATAAGAGTCATAGAATCATGTATTAAATGTTATTAAACAGCAATAAACGATTTAATAATCAGATCAGATTTGTGGCAGGAATGTTGGCTGGTCCTGCAAGAATCCGGTAACACTATAAAAGAAGGTTCCATTTGGTAACAATAAAAATACTTCTAAAGCATACATTTTAGTTAATGTTAATTTCAACGTGGACGAATGCATTGTTAAAATCAAAAGTTGCAACTGTTAATATTATTTAACAGACCTGAGCTAACATGACCTAACAGTGAACAGTTGTATTTTTTATTAACTAACATTAGCAAAGATTCATAAATACTATAACAAATGTATAGACCAATTATAGGTTTGTAAACATTCAGGATGCGCGTGCATCATGGTTGCAGAAAACCCGGGAGAGATAGCCTTTACGGCTAGAGAATTTCAAGGATACGGTACAAAATAGTTAGGTTTATGCGCGCGCAGCTGCAAGTGACGTAACTGTGACGTCTACTCTGAATTGGTCTATTGCTCATTGTTAGTTAATGTAAATGAATGCATTACCTAACATTAACTAATGGGACCTTATTGTAGTGTTACCCAAAATCTGTATGGCTGAGCACTGTATCTGCTCAAAGGAATCTGCAGACTGTTTTGGTTTTTAGAGATTTAAGCATACTGTAAAGTATGCTAAACTGAGTACAAATGAATACACTCTATATTGGTTGATTTACGAAACTAGCCCAAATATTTAATAAACAAATAGTCAAAGGACAAGAAAGTGTAAGCATTGGAGTTGAGCGTGTGGGCCTGCTCGTGTAGTTCTGCCACAGTACTGCAACAGTTTTGGGCAAGCCTTTGCTATGTCAGAGGAATTTAGGGTTTGTACGCTCTTGCATCATGGTCTCTGGTTACATGCCACAGTTTTTCCCTGCATTGACAAAACGGTCATTTAGCAGATGTTTTCTCGTCCACAAACAACTGACAGTTTCCTAAGAGGACAGACCCCATGGACTAACCTACTGTTTCATGTCTTGCTCAGGGCACAGTGGTGATTGACGAGCTCAATAACTCTGCAGTCGGGCTGCATGATTATGACAAAAATCATAATAGTTGATTATTTCCCTTGACATTGCAATTGCAATATAGGGCCTAGTCATTTGAACTGATATGAACTGATATTAACAGCAGCAACTGCATGCCATATTTTAAGGTAGCTTCACTTCCAAAACATATGGAGAACTGTATTCCTGAAACAATTATGTTCTGTTTTAAACATCAGCAATTCTTGACAATAACTAAATGGTCAGCATCCTTTGAGCAGCATGAAAAACAAAACTTATATACATTTTGAATAAACTGAATGAGCAAGAAATGACACTAGAATGTTCTGATAGGCTAGACTGATGCTGTTGCATTCTAGTCCATGTGCAGCCGGATTTTTCTGTCCATGTGTACTTGTGTGTAGAGAACAATGCATGTGCAAGTGATTGAACTCTCTAATAAGGGTCCAGTAGGTAGTGTGCATGTACATGCTCAACAGGACAGAGTGCAATGTGGAAAACAATACCCGGCTCTTAATTGTGCAGCCCAATACTTGAGTTTATGAATCAGCCGTTGCAGGGTTTGAACATTTGACCCTTTAACCACTAAGATACCATCATCACCCTATAATAAAACAATGATCAATGTTAGAACAGATAGATGTATGTAAAATAGACAACAGCCTCAGCTCTTCGGTTGCTGTTTGCATATATGGCAGATTATTTTCATGCAGTTATAAATGCGGTCAGATAAGTGCAGCAGTGCTGTGGTTGTCCTGAGCTGAGTCTTTGGCAGTGGGTTTATTCTCTCAGGAAATGTTTCCAGTATTTTTCCTTACTGAGAGGTCTTCAGGATTGTGAAGCCAGGCATAAGTATGAGTATCCCATTGAATGAGGCTGACTTTGCTGTCAGACTTTTATTCATAAATTGCTGAAACTGGAGGCTCATAATCTCGTAAACAGTTTAATACAGCACTAATCTCACATGTAACTGATGGAAGAACACAATTTGTAATGGTCAGCCAACACAAACTGTGTACATGTCACAAAAAAGCAACCCATTGATTGAATGGTTGCACAGTACATGATGTGTGGTTGGAGATGTGTGTTACAAAATAAAGGCAGACGGAAATTATGAGAATGACATGAATGAATTTTGACTTCATGTTTATTTGTAAGCACCATAAATTATCAGTCATAAATTAATGAAATTTAAACAAAGGGTTCAATGAACTTTTTGCACATCAAGATGGGGAGATTTATCTGAAATCATCAAACAATCTAGTAAAGCATATAACTCGTACTGTTATTATATTATAAGGTGTCTGAAAATAGGGTGTTTACAGAGATAAGGTGAGTAGTGTTGTAGTATTTCTGAGTAGTAGTACAGTCATGCCATCTCTGCATGGTGACCACCATTACAAACAAACACAAGTGCTTCTCATTTCATTAGGGGAATTTTTGCACCTATAAGTAATGCTAATAATAAGCCTTTGGGCAGTTTTATATGAAATGCTTTTGCTATTTAAAGTTGCAAGGAGTGTGACAACATTTTTGTAATTCTTATTTTTATACATGCAGCTTTCATGAGCTCATATTAATTGAAACATAGAACTACATGGAATATTATTTTGTTTTTAAAAATTAATTTGTCACACCACCTGACTATTTATAATTAATAAAGAGCAATAGATGATTAAAGAAAGCTTTAAAGAAATTTAGGATTTTTCATCATCAAATATAAAACGCTTTACTAGATTATGGTAACACTTTACAATAAGGTTCCATTTGTTAACTATATTTAATGCATTAAATAACATTAACTAACAAAGAGCAGTACATTTGTTACAGTACTTATTAATCTTTGTTGACATTAGTTAATAAAAATACAGATATTAATTTTTAGTCCATGCAAGCTCAGGTCCATTGAATAACATTAATATATACAACTTTTGATTTTAATAATGTATTAGTAAATGTTGGAATTATTAACATTACGATTAATAAATGCTTTAGAAGTATTTTTCATTGGTAGTTTATGTTATCTAATGTAGTTAACTAATGTTAACAAATGGAACCTTATTTTAAAGTGTAAGCCAATTCACACTGCACAGACAAACCCCAACAAACACCAACAGACAAGTCTGTCAGAGTTTGTTGGATCAGTGTGTTACCCCTGTCGGCGTTGGTCGGAGTTTGTTTTCACCCGACTGAACATGTTCAACCGGCGTTTATTGGGTCGTGGATAGGGATATGCCGGTATCAAATTCTCATGTTGCGATTAATTGCTAATACTTTTATTACGGTATACGGTATTATCACGATATTGAAATTAAGTTAAAAAAAGTGCTCATACAAACGACAACAAACTCTGACGAAATCTGACGAAACATTGCCATAATGATGAGGCAAGACTGAGAGTAGGTGCTGGGTGTGCTTAGCAAATTATCCTAAAAATGGCAGGTTTCTGGACAAACCAAAACTGATTAGGGACCGCACCCGAGCAAAATAAGCTTTGTAAATCTTCCCACTGCAGTTCTCTGCATAAATTCAAGTAGGCGCCCCATCTTCCCCGTAACAGCAACCACGGCTTCACCCACAGCCTCTTTCCTTTTATTCGCCGTCTTTTCAGGTGAAGAATGACACGCAAAGACATTAATAATAGGGGTGGCTCGATTAGGGCTGGGCGATATAGCTAAAAACATTATCACGATATAATGTTTCATATCGTTCGGTATCGATAATTATTGAAAATTATTAATAATAAAAATTTTTTTTACATTTAAATTTAAATTAAATGTAAAATTTATTTTAATTTACCCACATTATTAAGGCAAACAGCAAATAAAATTTAGTTTTAGCAGTCAAAAACAAAAAATTAGGGATGCTCCGATCGATCGGCCGGAGATCGGTATCGGCCGATAATCATTTTTTATGACTCGATTGGTACTCACCAACTTGGCCGATCTCAGGAACCGATCGCAATTTGATGACGTCAACGCGTGACGACATACATGATTCATCTACACAGCAGATTCAGTGACGTTAGAGCAAACATGTAAAGTTGCTACTACTTACACATTGTAAAAAAGAAATCCGTGACATTTACAGTAAAATACAGGCAGCTGGGGTTGCCAGAATTTTACAGTGAAAAATATGGTAGCAACATTTTAGGTTTTACAGACTTAACTTAATTCACAGTAAAAAAAAACATATATCATCATTAATTGATATAATGTTAATATACCAACCTATTGAAGTATTAATATCCGTTTTGTACCATTGTAATACACTGATAACCACCAAAAACAGGTGGTGATGAGAAAGTCACATGATGAATCAAAGCTCATCACAAACAGCTTTTCCACAAGCTGAGAAAGTAAATACTAATAAATAAAAAGGTGCACAGTGTCATTCACACAAATACTAAACACCATCATGGTAACACACACTGAAATAATGCAATAAACATTAATTTAACAACATTAGATGTAAGATAAAACCCTAACATATGCAATTGATAAGAAAAAAATAAGAACAAACCGTTATTTCAATGAAAAACATCAAATGTGAAGTGTCATGCAGGGAATTCTGGGAATGTCAATTTACGGTTTTTCACTGTAAATTATACAATGACTTGTTCTTTTTCACTTCCAAAAACCGTAATTTTAACAGTATTTTACTGTAAAATGACATTAAATGTAATTACAGTTATTCACCGTATATAGTATGGAAACTTACTGTTAACCAGTTAACAGGTTTTTACTGTAGAATTTTTACAGTCTTTTACTGTTAAAATCA
>NW_015630974.1:241865-242675 GCF_001515625.1 Sinocyclocheilus rhinocerous
GCTTTTGTCAGTAGGCCTACCTATGTTTGTATTGAATGTAGCCTACTTACTGCGCAGTTACTGCTGTTAATTTCAGATGGTTACAGTTGTTGTTTTCAATAGCCAAAACCCAGTTTAGCCTGTTAAATACCAAATAAACATCTTGTTTATGTGTACTTTTATTCTTTCTTGTGTGTTGCTTGATAAAAATAAAAAAAAATCTGAAATCGGTATTGGAATCGGCCAGTTTGCTTGTAAAAAAATCGGTATCGGAATCGGCCATGAAAAATCATGATCGTGCATCACTACTGGCGAGTAAACTAACCTTATATACAGACCTAAAAGTGGACCTTTTGTCAGGGTCTCAGAAGAAACATGACCTGCATGTTGAAAGACTCAGAAGGTCCAAATTCCCTCAAGGGAAACTCATTATTCATACTAATTATGTCATTAATCTAATCAGCCCCATTTCTCTATCTCAGATCAATGGCTATCGATAAGGTCTCAGTCTGCCCGAGGCGTTTCTATCATCACACCACCCTCTGCTGTCTAAAACACAATGCTGTTAAGTCTCAATGTTCCTCATGTGCTTCTGTTTCGGCTCAATCTTACAAGAACCTTCTGTTGAAGAAACAAAACAACATAATTCCTAGGCTAATACATGGAATATTTGTATTTATTATTTGGGATCAATTATTAAATGTTTATCGGGGGTGGGTGAGTGGAAATTATTGCAAAATTGATCATCATCATCATTATTATTATTTATTTATTTTTTACATGACACATGCCATATTTTACAAGTAAATCACATTTACATCCCAATGGTGA
>NW_015630974.1:243013-244603 GCF_001515625.1 Sinocyclocheilus rhinocerous
GGTCCACTGCTGCACACGTGCCACAATATTGATACAGGGCCAGCTGTATCGATGCTCGTATCGTCAAATCTCTGTGACGATACATCGTCGTATCGATATTTTGAACACAGCACTAGTATATAGTATGAAAACTTACTGTTAATCAGCAAACAGGTTTTTACTGTAGCATTTTTACAGTCTTTTACTGTTAAAATCATGATCATTTCATACAGCCCATGTTTCAATGATAAACCATATTTGAGGTTGATGAATGATAGGTGAACGTTTGGATGTCGTGCCTGATCTACTGTAATTACCTCAAGGACCAACGTTTAGTCGACTGTTAGGGGACAGCCCTAATCTCAAATCACAACTGACTGAACAAGGGGTGACCTTTAAACAGATCAGCTCCAGTCCTCAGTGGAGATCTTGGACTAGTCAGTAACTGGATTTCCTGATGTCTTGGCTCAGGGAAGCTGCTGCTAATGTCAGTAATGGTTCCCCTCCGTCAGATCCGACTTTAGCATGCTCTGCTCTGAAGCTGACGTTGGGCTTGTTGTATAGATGGTGTCTGATAAAGATGTCTGAGTCAGAGGACTCTGTGCTTTCCACAGTCTCTGATGCTGAACTCTGATCTTAACACACAAGAGAAAACAGGCAAACCTAAGCACCGAGGTCAGATTTTCACTAAGGCTGACTTCTCTTGTGAAATTGAAAGCGGACACTGTTTGATTCCGCCGTGAGTTCAGTTCCAGTAATTCCACATGCTCGTCATGTGGCTAGAGTGCGGTCAATTACTTGTCAGCTATAAGAAACTGGTATTGAAAAATGAGCCGTTTCTGGAAACAGAAACATTCCTGAGCCGCCAGGAGCAAGTCATAGCGACCGGCCTCCTGCGGGCACTTCAGCGAGACGGGCATGAATGCTAGATTCACACAGACAGCCTGACATTCATGCCACTCGCTGGATTTAAAGCAACAGTTTACCCTAAATTGAAAATTCTCATTGACTCACAGTCAAAATTGCTCCAAACCTTATGTGGAACTCAAAAGTAGGTGTTTAAAACTGTTCATCTGCATTTCTAAACGTGTGTTGTGATTTGTTATCATTATGAAACCTGCTGCAATTTTTTTGAATATTTGAATATACGTGTAAGAGCAAAATAGATAAATAGAGCTGTGGAGGAGAGGGAATGATTTTCATTAAATAACTTGCGAGGATTTAGGGTCTGTTCTTCTCATAAAGCTATCGTATGGCTTATTTTGTCATATTTTGTTTTGGAACTTGACAGCATCCGTCTTGTAAAACTCATTTGCTGAATTTGGAAGGCTTTCTGTCTTCGTTTGTAATACTGCCATATGCACACTTTACAAAAACATCTTTTGGTCAACTGAAGGACTTTGTCTCTGTTGAGTCTAGACTTGTGCCGGTATTCGGTAATACGATATATCACGGTAATGAATATGCACGATATTGTTATCGTGGGCACTTCTAAATACCGTGAATAATTATATATTACAAATTATTCAGAATTTTGAATGCATTTTAAGAATACTTTTCCCATCAACTGGTCAAAATGCACAACACCGCTGTATGCTGCATGAAAGACGC
>NW_015630974.1:245175-263534 GCF_001515625.1 Sinocyclocheilus rhinocerous
AATTCCTTGTGTGTGTAAACATACTTGGTAATAAAGCTCTTCTGATTCTGATTCTGATTAACTAAGGTTAACTAATGAGGTCTTATTGTAAAGTGATACTATTGGTCTTTATTGTTCTTTATACATTTTTCTGTATTTATTGCATTTAAATGTTCAGTTATTTTTGTTATAAGAAAAAAGTTATTAAACCTGTTATACTGTATTATGACAGCACTTTTTTTTAAAACTAAATTTCAGTATCGTGATAATACCGTATACCGTGTTAAAAGCATTAGCAATTAATCGCAACATGAAAAATTGATACCGGCATATCCCTAGTTGAGCCTGACAACATGTCCTCCTGATGATTTAACTAATGATAAGCCTATATTGGAACCAGCTTTGTCATCAAAGAAGCTGGTAACTGGTTAAAATGATGTTAATGTAATGCATGTAAGTTTAATTCTGGTTTGTTCTTGCAGGGAGAAGCATTTGATCGGGTCAGCAGCTCCTCTGCACATGCACAGAGTGTTGCCAAAGCCAAGTACGAGTTTCTCTTCGGAAAGACAGAAGACGAAAGCTCATCAGATACTGGTACTTTTATGTTCTTGCATACTTCTTGCATACTCGCATGTAATTATTGTTTATATATATATATATATTGTATTAGTAAATTGAAACTGCATGTAACACATTTTCTCTTTCACTTACACCTTACTCTTCTAAATGTGTAACATCCTGTTCTTCTGTGTGTAGTTCTTCAAAACACAATCATTAAATACACTGAATTATTTTCACTGTTTTATTTTTATTCAGAAACACTATTTAACATCACTGGACCAAAATACAACAAAAGGATTAAGAAGCGATAAGGTAGAAATAGCTCTTAAGGTAACAGTTGCAGGTTGCCACTCTTTACACTGTAGCAAACATAATGCTTTGCTGGTGAAAACTGAAGGAAGGGGAAGTGCATAGGAGTACATTTCTATGATTTTATGATAAATAATACATATTTGACAGAGGCAACAACCTTGAACTTTGAGAGTGACTCGTGACAATTGAGGGATTTTCTCCCAAAGTTGCAATTATTGATGTTGTGATAATTATAGCAGCATTTGAGCATCAGTTTGACCTGTTTGATGTCGGCTATTTCATGCTATTCAACTGATGCATTATGTCCGACAGTTTTAAGTAAACCACCCGCTGACTCATAAACCTGCTGGTAAACAGCCTGTTTTCTTTTAGTGTTGCCATGTTCAGTTTTTATAAGTATCTTAGGGCTTCTTGTTTCATTAAAGTAGTTCATAAAATTTATGAATGTATTTGGGTTTATTTTAAAAAGGCCAGTGGCTTGTTTTTTCAGATCCAGTTTTTCTAGTGAGGTCTTGCAACATTGGTCTCTGTGGAGAGTAATGTATGGTATTTCCCCAAGACCACAGGGCTGATGGGAGAAACTTTAGTGGAGAGAGTATCAAAATTTGTGAGGCAGTGAAGACACATAGCTTTTTTTCTGTGATTTTCTAGCATCCAGTGGCATCCATTCTCGAGCTACAATTTTCCAAGATGCAGCACTGCATTATCAGCTAGTTGTTCAGTTTGGTTCTGTTCACAAATGTGACTGTCACTACCTTAAATGTTTGAGGAGTTAATTTGGTTGTGGAATGTGGATGTCACAGACATAATGGATTGGACTGCACAGAGTGTGATTAAACTCTCAGTAGAGGAGTGACAGCTATATTGAGCTGCTGTGTGTGTGTTAAGCACCACACACAAAACATGCTCCTCCAAGATCTTTGTGTTTCTGGTGTGTCACGCTTCAGTCTCAACGGCCGTCATGATGAAACCTGTTTCAGAAGTGTGAGTCACAAAGCTCAGAGATTTCATTGGCTCTTTGCGGGCTTATTGTTTCTTTTTTATTTTATTTTATTTATTTTTTTAGCTGTCGTTATAATAATTTATCATTTTGAGCAGGAGTCCAGGATTGATCGGAAAACATTTTTAAAATGCACCTACAAAGAAGAGCAATAAGACGGCATTATAAAATAAAGTGCGCTTTGATTTTTGAATGGTAAAGACGTGCTCACCCACAGACATTCACAGGTTCATTTTGAGGTATTAGCAAAACAACAAAGCTGATGCTTTTCACGGAACTTATGTATTTACCCATCATAAATTGTGATATAGCCTGGTTTGTTGATCCGTTAGATCGGATTGCTTTCTCACTACAACCAAACCGCTCCAGAGTTCGTTTTCGTTCTCGTTCAGGTGATCTCAGACCGATTGTTTTGGTGCGGATCCGAGCACGATTGTCATGTTCACATATGCCCAAACAAACCAAGCTAAGGGGGGAAACGCGCCAGGTTCCGAAACAACAGCCCAGGTGTGAAAGCACCCTAAGTCTAACATTCACAGACATTTATATATACTTTATCCACATTTCATCTCTGTAAACCAGTGAACTCTTGGTCTTGGATTGTGGATTAAATCAATAGTTCATCCAAAAATTAACATTTTCTCACCCTCAGGCCATCCAAGATGTAGTTGTGTTTGTTTCTTCATCAGATCTGGAGAAATGTAGCATTGCATCAGTGTCTCAGCAATGGATGCTCTGCAGTGAATAGGTGCCGTCAGAATGAGAGTCCAAACAGCTGATAAAAACATCACAATAATCCACAAGTAATCCACACCACTCCAGGCCATCAGTTAACATCTGGAGAAGTGAAAAGCTTTGTGTTTGTACGAAACAAATACATCAAGGCATTGTAACTTCAAACCATTGCTTCTGGCCAGTTTATAATCCATAATAACGCTTCCTCCAGTGAAAAAGTCCATCTCCTCTTGTCTCTCACATCAAAATCCACCCACACATTTGTTTAGAGCTGCTTTGGACTGTTTTGGCTCATAAACTTGCATATTTCTCATCAGATGAGACGACTTTTGACCCTTTGACTAAACTAAAATGCAACAAGCATCTAGCTCTGCTCATCATTTAGCTCACAAAATCTGACAGGTTGTTCTGCTGCCTGCAAATAATAATTAGTACACAAGCCCTGCTTTGTTGCCTGTAGAAACCAGAAGCCAGTTTTTCTGAGAGGGTTTTACAGTGCTCACTGTTAACATGTTAAATCAAAGCACAGTATCAATATGATATGTGATATATTGGTAACACTTTAATATAGGGACCGATTCTCACTATTAATTAGTTGTTTATTAGTATGCCTATTATTAACATATTGGCTGTTTATTAGTACTTATAAAGCACATACAGTTTTCTGCATGACAAGTACCTTATTAACTATAAATAAGCAGCAAATTCTGAGTTTATTGAGGCAAAAGTCGTAATTAATGGTTTGTCAAAAGCGAGAATTGGACCTTAAAATAAAGTGTGACCATACGTTTTACCTAACTCAAATGTTTAGATGTATTTAACCTAAATGTCAGAATATTTTTTTGTCTTAATTTTGTACACTAGATCTATGGTTTTATCTTTTCAAACTTTTTTGTCAGTTGTTTTGCTTTGATATTTTCTGTCCTTCCACATGCAGACAGTGTGGCTGAAGTGTCAAATCTTTCTCACATACTGTACTGTACTGTATTGTAAGTGCATTGGGATGCAGCCTGATGTTTTTGTTCAAATTTTGTTTACAGTACATTTTTATTCAGTCTGTTAAATCATCCATAGTCAAATGCTGCCACCTGGTGTTTGAACAGTTCTGAACAAAAATGGCTGATCCGCTTGATGCTTAATGTTTAATGTTTTACAGACCCTCACATTTCATGATGACCAGTGCTTTCATTTCAGCATTAAAAATTAAAATCACACATACAGTGGTTTGAATACACATTTTCTATGAGGAGCAAGTTTTTAATTTCTGAATAAAAAATTCTGTTTTATATTTTTGAAAGAGCATAAAGTAAAAAATGTCAGGATTATATCATTGTCCTGATATCATGATGAATAAAAATTTTCCGTAAATTATTGGAAAGAAAAACTTTCTTACAGCTCTTTGGGGAAAAAACTACTTAATATATGAAAAACTTTTGTTTGTTAAATCAAAAACATGTGGTGTAACCGAAATGCAGAAATATGCTGAGAAAACATAAAAAAGGACATGATATCATGACTGTGTCAATAAGTCTCTTTATATATTAAATTATTTGACCTTTTATGACAAGGAATGGTTAGTTCAGGTTGTAAAATATCACGTGGTGCAACTTACATATCAATTTATGAATTTAATAATGCATGATATTTGTAAAAAAAAGTAAGTATGTGTCGTTAATTAATATTATTCAGTACTTAATTGTGTTTTTACACTGTAACAAGGACACCTTAAAATACATACACAAGTGATACATTTGTACTTTCTCATGTAAAACACTTTCACACACGATTGGCCATAACACACATACAGATGAAACACTCTGCACCCCACGACCGACTGCACACACAAAAAATTTGGGAAGATTTCATTTTCAGTTGGTTGCGCAAGTAACCTTATTATTATAATAATTATTATTGCTTAATAAACAGCTATCACTGACTGTTTCAGCAGATCCAGAGTTAACACCTAATGATCTGTAATCTTAATTTTTTGGTTTGTCAAACAGTCGCCTCTCCAACCCAAGAGAAACAGGAAAGCGGCTCAGGTCTTGAGTCCGCTCTTGATGATGATGACATTGACGAGACGTCGCTCTTCCAGGAAATTGACAGGGAGCTGTCAAACCTATTGAGCGGCCTGACCGCTCGGAGTCAGCATGCTGCGGCCGAAGAGGACTCGACGTCAGGAGACACCGCCGCCGCCTCACCCATGATCCCCTGCAACGGGCAAAACGAAACCCCGCCGTCACAACTGGATATGGCCAAGCAGGGCCTGGACATTCAGAACGGCCAGTCCGAGTTAGCAGGAGACTCCCTGCTGTTTGACTCGTGGTGCGAGGCGCTCATAAAGGACCCCAGCTCAGTTATGGCGGCCGCAAACGAGCTGAGCTGCTTCAGCTCTGGGCCCAGTCGAGACCCCAGGAATGCACCGGCCAGCCAAAATAAACCTGACGCCAGCTCAACTCGAGCTGCAGCACATGTGGAGCAGCCCTCAGAGGTGCCCTCCCAAGAAAACGCTGGAAAGGAGATGGAGGGCAAGAGGGTCGAGTCACCCTCGCCCAGTAGGACGGACGACGACCCCACGGCAGAACTGGTGGATGAGTCTCTAGAGGAATCCAATAAAATTCTGGCCAAGATCCCGGGCATCTTCAGCGTCTTTCTGGAGGGGGGCAAACTGCGGGACAAGCCGCTGAAGAAGCTGCGGTTTGTGGAGAGCAGGGAGAGCCTCGTGAACGGAGAGATGCAGAACGGAACGTACCAGAGCTGCAGCGTGAAAGAGGAAGTGACTCTGGACGCGCAACATACAGAAGCCACAGGAGTGCCACAGGGGCGTGTGCTGAGACCCGATCACAATCCAGCAGAGAACGGCTCAGACAGGTACAGTACCTCTGCATCGCAGTCCTCACTTGTCAAAAGCCTGTTAGATAGTCCAATAAAATTCTGGCCAAGATCCCGGGCATCTTCAGCGTCTTTCTGGAGGGGGGCAAACTGCGGGACAAGCCGCCGAAGAAGCTGCGGTTTGTGGAGAGCAGGGAGAGCCTCGTGAACGGAGAGATGCAGAACGGAACGTACCAGAGCTGCAGCGTGAAAGAGGAAGTGACTCTGGACGCGCAGCATACAGAAGCCACAGGAGTGCCACAGGGGCGTGTGCTGAGACCCGATCACAATCCAGCAGAGAACGGCTCAGACAGGTACAGTACCTCTGCATCGCAGTCCTCACTTGTCAAAAGCCTGTTAGATAGTAGAGTGAAACCACTAATCGACATGAGCAAGCAATTTTATATGATACTTTTGTACTTTTAATTCAATTCTAAAAATAGTACCCACCAGTAGCATTAAATTGGCTTTCGTTCAACAGGAAACAACGGTGTTCACAGGTAAATTAACTCCTTATATTTTTATAATCAATATTATTAACAATTATTAATATTCTTGACAAAAATTAATTGTTTTGTTTTCATAAATGTTTTTTATGTAACTATTTATATAATTATTGTATTATTAACATGTTTTAATACAATTTTAACGATGCATATGTTTAAAAAAAAAAAAAACTTTTAAATTGTTATGTGGAAAAATCCAAAAATAAAACAATTAAAAAGCGATTTTGCTTATTGGTTATCAAACGCTTTAACATTTAAAATAATCAGTATTGTATTTCTTATCTCACCATACACAATAACATAATTCTCAGCTCTAGTAACACTAGCTCTGCCTTGTTACATAGACAACATTTTAAATGCCATAAGTGACTGATTTAAATGCTCTACACAGATGTTTGATGTTTTTTGGTATTAAATTAAAAGATTAATATATTTATAATATGCATTTTTTTCTTGACTTGTTTGCCATCTTGGAATGATTATTCCTGACTGACTGTTGCATTGCATTTTGGTACTGCCACAATATAGAAGGCAGCGTAATGATAACAGTTTAGATTAGGGAACACTATTCACTAGTTGATTATTAGCATGCAGATTACTAGCATATTGGCTGTTTATTAGTACTTGTAAAGCACATATATTAATGCCTTATTCTGCATGACCATATTCTAGATCCCTTAAACCTACCCAATACCTAAACTTAAAAACAACTACACCAACTCCCTTACTTACAATCAATAAGCAGCAAATGTTTATTGAGTTTATTGAGGGGAAAAAGTTAATGGTGAATATGTGTTCCCTAATCTAAAGTGTTACCAGCATAATTTATAAATAGCGGTTACTTCAGGAGCGCACCTATGATGGCTATGTAGGCAGCTCACTGAGGTCAGTAAAAGCTGTCTAGAATGAGAGATGTACACAGCTGCACCTTATGCTAAGTGCAATACTAAGTGCAATTGTGCTGTTCATCAACTAATCTAGTTACTTTATATATTCAGTTCTCTAATTATCGGTTTCGCTTCCTTTATCCTTTCTGCTTGGTCTTCGTAAGAAATGATCAAGCACGATATAGAGGAAGCGTTGTGTTCACTCTGAGTTGCTAAGAGGAACGAGGCTTGTGGTTTTATAATAGAATCAAGCATTTTTCAGCTTCCTGTGGGTGACTCTTATGAATTTGTCCAGAACATATATGGCTCATAAATAATGCTTTGCAGAAACAAAACTACATTTATTTTATTTTCATAATAATTTATTTCATAATAATTAATAATCATAATAATATTCAGAATAATTAATTGTTTATTACAGAATACATTTTCATTACTATAACCCAGCCAAAAATAGTATTATAAAACGGAGAGTTCCGGTCCTTGATTCTGATTGGCTGAGCCACATTCAAAGCTTTTGTAAATTACTAATACACCTTTGTTTACGTTTGTCTGTTGCTTGGCAACCACTTTGTTGGAACCACAACTGTTTCTGAGGAACTACATTGTTTGGTGGAAGAATACTGTTTATATTAATATCATTACACTTTATTTGCTCTGTTTTATTTTGTGAAACCTAACTACGTATATAGAATAACCGTTTTATAAAAGCAGTAAGCCCCGTGAAGCCGTGGTTTACAGTGAATTTATAACAGCTAAGGGGGTTTTAGGCACTCCGCTTCGCATCGACTTCGCTTCAACTTCTTGGGCTTATTGCTTTAGTAATACAATAAATGAATAAATAAATAAATACATATGTTAAGTACTTAGTTAAGTTTTTATGTCATGACACTATTTGATTGTACAATTCCAGTAATAAAATTTGTAATAATAATGACACTTACTAAAACCTCAGAAGTCTGAATGCGTTATGGAAACAATGGTTTGAGAGGAAATGTGATTAATTCATAAATGAATGGTACTAAAAAGGCTTTATTGTTTTTATGCAAATATAATTTGTCTTATTCGTTTCATTTTCAGGTGTGATTTTGTGAGATTATGGCTTAAGTTGACAAATGAACATATGTGACCCTGGACCACAAAACCAGTCATAAGGGTCAATTTTTCGAAATTGAGATTTATACATCATATGAAAGCTGAATAGTAAATGCTTGAGTTGTATCTGTGGAAAAGGACTTTAAACACACTCCTCAAATAGGAAATGTAAACACAAGTCAACTTCTGTTTACATCTTCCTGTTTAGTGTCACACTTTGTGGTGTGCTGCTATTGAGATGTGTTTGTCTTTCTGCCTGTTTCAGGAGTCCTGCTGCAGGTGAGAGTGACGCCACAGATGTCTTCAGCTGCCAGTTTGAGATCATCCTGGAGTCGGAGCGTCTGCAGGGGACTCTCTACAGTAGCATGGACAATCTGTCCAACCCTGCACCTGAACCCAGCTCTCACAGCGCTCCAGGAGCCTCGTTTGCCTTCGACATCCCCCTCACTCCCATGATTCAGCAGCGACTCAAGGACAGAAGTCTGTTCCTGAGCTCGGACGCTGAGGTGCTGAGCGTCACCGCCACAGAGCAGAGCGGCAGGGCAGCTCTAGAGGTGACCTCTTCGTTTCTCTCAGCGGGCTGCGAGGATGCGGGAGCAGCTCTAGCAAACGGTTTAAACGACAAGGACTCCAGAGACTGGCTGCAGGGCTGTTTAAGGTAAGACCATGCAGTTCAACGTATAAAAATGCTGAAAGAATGGCCGACAACTCTTTGACTTTTTTCATGTATTGCATGCAGTGTTGCAATCATTCTCAGCACTGAGCATTGTTTTGTTATTGTTGTTGTGCTGAAGAGCTTGTGTACTGGAGAAAACGTGGAGGCTTGAGTTGATTATGTGGCGCCCTCTGCTGAAAAGTCTTTTCTATTTCACTTACAAGTTCAGACCATTATTTTTTGTTTCGGCTAGTCGCCAAGGAAACATTTCATTTTCATTTAGTTTATTTAGTTGATGTACTAAAACAACTACAAATAAAAGTAAAATAAAATAATAATATAAATGAATAAAAACTATATTGACATTAAAAGCAATTAAAAATATGAATAGTAACTATAATAATATCTCAATGATACAAAAATAATTCTGGTTCAGTAAGGAATTTTGCAAGATATTTGGACAATGACTGTAATTCATAAATTAGAGTTGATGTTAAAGGGACTGTTCACTCAAAAATGACAATTCATCATTTACTCACCCTCTACTCATTCCAAAACTGTATGAGTTTCTTTCTTCAGAAGATATTTTGAAGATTGTTGGTAATCAGACAGTTGACAGTAGCCATAGTTTTTTACAACATCTTGAGGGTGAGTAAATGATGACGGAATTGTAATTTTTGGGTGAACTGTCCCTTTAATGTTGAGTTGTTTTGTGTGCCTGTCATGGTGTTGATTCTAAACGTGCCTGAAAGACATCAGACTCATTCAGAATGTGGTGTCACAAAGGTCAGATGAAGTAAAGAAAAAAAAAATATATCATGTTAAATATAAAACTATAAAAAGGATAAAGGGGTCTTCTTAAGGGTGGTCCATAAACGCCAGCAAACACCAAATTCCTCTGGTAGTGACATCAGTGTTTGATTAAAAGTTTAAAAAAAAAACGAATTTATTAATCATTTATTATTATTTATTTTTACTTATTTATTAATAATAGGAATTGGAATAAACAGAATAAACACTGTGCTAACCAGATGTGTCAACGAGTGAAAAATCAGTGTTAAGGGGTTTTCACACTGACAGCGTGACAGCGTTTATTCTAGTGATTATTTTGAAAACCACCATCCTTAAATTACGTATTAATTCCAATAAAAATCAACTGTAATAATAATTTGTCATATTAACTAAACCAGAAAGTAGTAGATCTAGTTATGGCAGTACAGCAAAACTATTTTTAATTTTGCTGATGTTGATACTTTCATATTGATTTGCTGTTCACAGTTTCAGAACACTTTCATGATTTTGTGTTTATTGTCATTGAAGCTCATTTTATACCTGATTATACTTCCTCTGTGGCCATATAAACACTGCAAAGACAAATGCTTTTAAATACACCGCTGAACTCACAAATTATAGTAATGTTTTTGATGTCTTGTGGATCCCTGTGATTTAAGCTGTTTGGTATTTGCTGGTTTGAACATAAGTGAAATTAGCAACAAGAGATAAATAAGGGTTTTCAAGCTTTTGAATGTTAACTGTTATCAATGTGAATATATTTTAAAATGTAATTTATTTCTGTGCTCAAAGCTGTATTTTCAGCATCATTACTCCAGTCTTTCAGCATCATTACTCCAGTCTTCAGTGTCACATGATCTTCAGAAATCATTCTAATATGCTGATTTGCTGCTCAAGATACATTTCTGGTTATTATCAATGCTGAAAACAGTTGTGCTGCACAATATTTTTTGGGAAACTGTGATACATTTTCTTCAGTATTCTTTTCCCATACTTTTGAATGGTAGTGTATTTTTTTTTTTAAATGCATCAATATAAAAATCAGAGGAATAATGTACAATAACCATGTCATTATCGCAAAATAAGCTTGATAAAAATCAGAAGAACCTAGTTTTTTTTGCTGTTGATGTTACTTTTAAACATCTCACTACTTGAGACTGCATGGCTGATGGGAGAAATGATGGTTTGGAGAAAAACTGGCGTCAGAATGAGTCAAGACACAAACCGATATGTCATTTTCTAGAAGATAGTTTCCAAAAGAGAGTGACACCACTGCATTAGCAGTTACGTCACACTGTACTAATTCTGTTAACACTATGTGGGTTTGAAGTGGATTCAGTTTTTATGGGTTTGGAATTAATATTTTGTACAATACAGTTGAGATTTCTGTAAATAACTGATCTGTGTGTACAGAAGAAGATGAAGCACTCAGAAGACTAATGAGACACAGATCAGCCGAGTTCAAACTGCACAGGAGTGAAGGAGCTCTTGTGTTTTATAGATGAGTGAATGCAGCTTTGAGCTTATTAAGCACTTTATTAAACCTGCTGTTGACTGCATTCACTCAACCTCTCATGTGTAGAATTTGGTGAACCAGTGCTTATGTATGGATATAATATAATTTGTAAAACACATTTGTGACCCTGGACCACAAAACCAGTCATAAGGGTCAATTTTTTTAAATTGAGATGTATGCATCATCTGAAAGCTGAATAAATAATATTTCCATTGATGTATGGTTTGTTAGGATAGGACAATATTTGGTCGAGATACAACTATTTGAAAATCTGGAATCTGAGGGTGCAAAAAAATCTAAATATTGAGAAAATCATCTTTAAAGTTGTCCAAATGAAGTTCTTAGCAATGCATGTTACTAATCAAAAATTACGTTTTGATATATTTACTGTAGTAAATTTACAAACTATCTTCATGGAACATGATCTTTACTTAATATCCTAATGATTTTTGGCATAAAAGAAAAATCAATCATTTTGACCCATACAATGTATTGTTGGCGGTTGCTGCAAATATACCCCAGCGACTTAAGACTGCTTTTGTGCTCCAGGGTCACATTTGAGTCCAACATGCACCGAGAGAAACACAGTCTACCACAGCATAACAATAGCGATCAGTAAACATGCATCCTCACCCGCACACTCGTCAGAAATCACGCTACATTTCCTGATCATCAGAGCCTTCAGCCCTGCTGTTATTTATAGCTCCAGCGCAGCCTCGTGCCCCAGAGCATGATGGATGTAAATAAAGCACATCGCTCTATCGCTCCATTCACACACGCGTGTTCGGCCCTGCCCCCCCTCCACCCGTCTGCCTGCTCGGCCGGAGCGAGACGCCGGAGTTGAGCGCAGCGGCTGTAGTGATGAGACTTGCTACAGTAATGAATAAGCACAAACAGAGCACCGTGTCCTAGCAGCCCGCAGGAAACCGCTCGCGCCGTCTCCATGTAGGTCAGAGCCGAGCATCAGGAGTTCGTCCACACGCACCGCCGACCGACTCTCATGGGCTCCGTAATGTCCGGCTGCTTTTCCCAGCTGGGCCTGTCCGATGCCGAGCAAGCGTCCGTCCAGTAAGTCTTGACCTTTGTATTGCATGACACGCTTCTCAGACGCCGTGGCAGCTGCTCCCGGCGCGCACGTGTGTGTGTGTGTGTGTGTGTGTGTGTGTGAGACTGCATGTGAGTGTGTGTGTGTGAGAGTGTGAGTGAGTGTGCATGCAAGAGTATTCGCACAAGAGTGCGCGAGAGAAAGTGAGTGTGTGTGTGAGTGTGCACAAGAGTGTGCACGCAAGAGTAAGTGAGAGAGTGAGTGTGTGTGTGAGTGTGTGCGCAAAAGAGTGTTTGCGTAGGAGAGAGTGAATGTGTGTGTGTAATGGTAAGAGTGCATGTAAGAGTGTGTGTGAGAGTGTGCGCACAAGAGTATTCGCGCAAGAGTGAGTGTGTGTGTGTGTGTGTGTGTGTGTGTGTGTGAGACTGCAGCAGCTCCCGCATCTGTCCGCTGTGAATGTCCTCTACTGCTGAAAGGTTGAAGCTTTCCTGTCTTTGTGTGAGTCTCCCCTCCCTCATGACTCCAGTGGGCTGATCCTGAAGCACATCATGAATGATGATAACTGTAAATGTTATAATGAATATATAGTTGCCTGTATTGTAATTTCATTACTCATCTACTGCTGAGTCGAGATCATTGAAACCTTTACCTGTATACGCTGTTAATTTATTGTTGTATACGAACAATTTCCTGTCTTGAGCGCAAATGCAGGCTATTTAATTTGATAATAAAGGGAATAAAAACGATCAGGAAATTGCTTGTATTAGGGTAAAGGTGTGGTCATGTTAGCAAAAACTTCGGTAAAAGACAAATGTGACCCTGGACCACAAAACCAGTCATAAGGGTCAATTTCTCGAAATTGAGATTTATACATCATCTGAAAGCTGAATAAATAAGCTTTCCATTGATGTATGGTTTGTTAGGATCGGACGATATTTGGCTGAGATACAACTATTTGAGAAATCTATAATTTTGACCCATACAATGTATTTTTGGCTATTGCTACAAATATACCCCAGCGACTTAAGACTGCTTTTGTGCTCCAGGGTCACAAATAAGGTGCTGTCACATTTACAGCAAATTTTGGTGGGAAAAATCCAGTCATTTCAATAGGAATTGACTGGCTCCTCAAATTCTGCATCGGGTTCAAGTTGTTCACACGAATTCTGTGAAATTTTGTGAACAAAAAAGGTACTTTGTCTATTGTCAATACTATATCTATGAAGCACAGCTCACACAGAAGTCACTTTCAAACCAAGCAGCCTTCTGCTGGTCAGCGTGAAAAAAACAGCTTAAAACCATTGCAAAATCTTTCAGCCTCACACAAAATTTTCCATTACACAGAATCTTATTAAAATAACATTTCACAATGGAGAAAAATTTGTTGAACAACAGTAAATGTGAGCGCAAGTGTTTGTTCTAAACAACATCCTAATATGCTGTTTTAAACTCAGGTAAGGCTTTGTCAAACCAACATTCAAAACATGATAAAGTCTTGATAAACTTTCTTTTGCTAGTTTTTAATGATGTCATTTTTGCAAGCAGCTTCATCATTAATGTGATGTTGTCTGCTACAGACTGTCTAGCCTTCCATCAGGATTTTATAGATTGCAGTATTTCTCTGAGAGCTCTAAATGCACAAACATGCAGTTAATGTTAGTATTTACTCTGCATAAGTAATGGTGTGTTTGTGAAATTGGGCTGTTTGGGAGGAAATTAATTGCTTTTCTAAGTCATCATGCTATTTATATTCCTCAGCGCTTGTCCCCAGACCATAAGCCTTGTTCTCAGTAATGCTGATTAAAGCAGTGTTCAGTTCTTCTGCTCTGTGAGGTGTCACCCTTTACTTCCACATGGTCACGCACGCGGAGGTAAACAGTGTGTGTGGCAGGTGCTGATGTCATGTGATGGGGCGTCATGGGCCCTCAGCTGCTCTAGAGGAAGTGGCTCTCAGCAGCGCTCTGGGTTTGTGCCAGTGCTGGAGGTGTGAGTCAGCACCAGCGGCCCGGTGCCAGGCGTCTGTATGCTCACTGTCCCGCACACAGACCTGTTTCATTTAACGACCCTTCATTTCTCCACTCATACATTTTGCCTGTGTCTTCTTCATCCATTGTGGTCAGTTTTGTTGGGGGTATGGGTGAGGGTCTCTTAATTTTGTCACTACATACTACATTTACTACATCAGCCTCTTATTGCATGTTGCATGCAAACTGCAAAAAAAAATCCCAAAAATGTGATGTTTCAAGCAGAATTCTTCTGTAATATTGTAGTGGAGTACCTGAATGAACTGAAGTCTGGTACTGTACATGAATGCGCTCTTCCACATTTTCCAACTCAAAGTGCAGTTAGTACAGTGAATGTATCTGTCATCCTTAACTTGGGGAAACATTCTGATTGAATTAATTGATATGGTGTGACCCTAGCAACTGCATATCAATGTCTTAAAAAACACTCAGAACACCTCAGTAATCACATACAGTAACAACAACTTAGCAACTGCCCAGAATCGTAGCAACTGGTTATCAATACCCTAAAAACACTCAGAATAGCTTAGTAATCACATAGCAAAGCCCTAGCAACCACCCAAAACCCTAGTAGCTGCATATCAATGTCCTAAAAACCACTCTGAACCCTGTTGTAACTACATAGCAATGCTCTAGTAGTCACAAAGAACACCTTATTGATTTATTAAAGCAAGACCCTGACAAAGTGGTGGTGAATTTAGCTCAAAGCACCATTCATATTTCAGATCTAGCTAGATATAATCTTATGAGCACATATCATAGTACATGAATGAGATCTGGAGACATTATGGAAAGCACAAGAAGGGAATCCTGAAAGTGTCATTGACACTTGTTTGTGTTCAGAGTGTTTCAGTATTCATCAGTCTGACGGCTGATCTGCTGGGATTGAATTGATCAGCACACACCCTGCTAATCTACTGACCCGGCCGAGATCTGACTGGAGGAGAGAGATGCTGTGTGTGTGTTGGCTGACTCTAGCGAGTCTGAGTCGTTGCTCATCAGCCTCATATTTCACCGGCCTGCCTTTCTGCTCAAGGCTGAGCCCTTTACAGCCTCCACCTCATCTCAGGATAAAGCAGCACAAACAACCGTACAGCCTCAGATATCTGCACACAGATCCTTCTGGAGGTCAACACACACACAAATGCGTACCGGCTCTGTGCTTTTGCAGGGACTTCTGCCGCAGAAACACTGGGAAGCATTCTTGTGGTAATCTGCTGGAAGAACAGGCTGTATCAGTTAGCGCGGCATCGTCTGCTGTTATTCCGGCGCTCCGTAGACGCCCAGAGAGAATCTGAGGTCAATCTAAGTGCTGTTGAAATGTGGGAGCAGGAATAAGGAAGTTGGAGAATGTTTGTAAAGGGTGGGAGGGTGCAGGCTTTCACTTCATACTTTCAGTGCGAGGGAATGAAAAACTAACTTTGTTCAGTGCTGTTTGGCCCCTCCACCATTCTGTAGTACAGATGGAGGGAGGCGCTTTCAGACCTTTATCTCAAGTGCTCTGGTCTGTTGCTATTGCAGAACACTTTCTGTAACTCTGATCATCAAGTGTACATCCACCGATCCTTGATATTTTTGGACTTTGGTCTGTTCTCAGGTCAGTGCCTCTCCTCTACTGTCGTTGGCTCAGGATGGTGATGTGGTAAATGTCTTCACTGTTTGTGCAGGTGATCTTCAGTATTTGGTCTGTTTTCTGTGCTAGGCTGGATCTGTCTCTCTTGTGCAGTAGTTGTGTTGGAGCTTTCTGTATGATTTAATTAAATCTGTGGCATTTTATTTCAGTTGTCTGTTGTGGAAGAATGACTTCCTGCTTTAGTATCATGGGAGAGGAAATCATTTCATATTCCCATGATACAGATCCTGCTGTGATATTTGGGGAGCTCTATGTAGGAAATGGTCTTATTAAGATGTATTCTGAAACATGAAGTATGATTCTTGATTTCCTGATTCTGATATCTATTTTGTGAAAGATTCATCCATAAATACGTTTCGTTTTTGACCTTTGACCTAGGCCTGGGCGATAAAACGGTATCGATATTTATCGACGGTACACCTTCTTCAATATCGATAGAAAAAATGTTCGACAAAAATTTGTTGTTTGTGTAAATTGTGTTAATTATAAATACAGTGTTTAAATTTAGAAAAAAAAATTCTATTGCTTTTTGTTTTAAAAAAGGTTATAAAAAATGTCAATAATTATCGATACCGAACGATATGAAACATTATATCGTTGATAAAATTTTTAGCTATATCGCCCAGCCCTACTTTGTCCTTATGTTACAACGACTGATCTATAATAGAGAACTGGATTGCTTATGACATCCTAAAAGTGAAGCCGTGTGCCGCCATATTGGTATTCCCTAGTATTCCCATACATTCTGTTGAATTAACAGGAAAACGTACGATTTTAATGTGAAATCATCACCTAAAGAGTCAGTGTTATTATCTGAAGTGTCCCTGTACATTCTTACAACGCAAACATCTTATGCATGTCAATGGAATTTCCCCTGCGTATTAAAGAGCAGGTCATATGGTATTTTAAAGTGTCCTAATGTGTGTACAACAGGTTTAAATACATCTAAGGTCAGAAAACATTGTAATTTTCTCAGAATATACATTGAATATTAGAATCATTTTTCAATTCGTTCGAAGCAGTTCTGAGCGTAAGGTCTGTAAACCCCTCCCTTCCATAAACCTGCTCTGCTCTGATTGGTCAGCTGGCTAAGTCTGTTGTGATTGGTCTTTCCGTATACAATGTGTGTCGGGAACGAAACGCCCATTACCATAATAAATTTTTTGCTCTGGAGGGTTACTTGTAATCAAAGATGCTGTAAGCATACAAAAATGGCATCGATATTACCTTATCAAATCGAGCCCGATGAAGTCGCTCAACCGGAAACTCCATCGCAAGCATGACTTGATGAGGATGTTTCTCAGTGGTAAGTTTAAACTTTGAATGTGGTACTTTACGTGATGTGACAGCAGTATTATTGCATTCATTATAATTATTATTTACTTATTTGAGGTTCACGTGTGGGAACTGTGTTAGAATGCCCAGTGAGGCTGAAAACACAGCGTCTTCTCGACCTGATGTAAACACACTAACTAGCGGAAGTGTTTGTGGGCAGGTCAGAGTGTTCGTATTTCGCGGGCAGGCGGGGATTATGCAAATGTGTTACCTTGTGACGTATATAGGTAACAGGCAGAAGATTCGAAAATATGACGACTTTTTAAGGCGGTTCAGAGTCGACTCTTTCTTTTGAGAGACGATATCTTTATTTATCATGCACTTTTTTTGATTAACAATTTTTCAGACTGTTTACATTGAAGGATAGCTACGTTGCAAACGGCAAAAAATATATTTTTTCGAAAACCCATATGACCTGCTCTTTAAAAAGTCACGTTCATATTCATTACAGTAGCGAACATCAGATGAACATGATAAACATCAGACGGACGAGATCCTCAACATATGTATTGCAAATGACAAAGTGCTCAATTTGAATAAAGTTCTGTGCTTTGTTTAGGCGTACCTTAATTCACCTTCTCTGTTTATGAAATTATGTTGTTTTATTGTTTTTATTCGTACAGTAGGCTAATTGCAAATGTTTTAACAATGATTTAAACATTGGTTAAATTAATAATTAATTAAGCACACATGCAACATTCTACTCTTAAATGGTAAAGCTAGTAAAACGCCACAGAACTTGCGTGATCTTGAAGAGTCTGAAATAGATGTTCCTCCATCAGGACATAAAAAATACATGCATCATAACATCATTAAGAGAAATTACGGCGACTACATACGGTACAGACTTAGACATGAAGCTTTATTTCCAAGATGATGCATGGTAAGCTTTGAATTTCAATACAATATAGAGCAATATAGTAAGAGGATAATATTTATAGTAAATTCTAATCAGTTTCTGATAATAACACCAGATATATGTTCATGTTTAATATTTCCTGCATAAATATTTACATAAAGAAATATGTTTTATGTTGGATCAGTTACAGTAACTGTGTCGGCAAGTGCGCAGCAGACACACCCACCTTAAAGGGGTCATCGGATGCCCATTATCCACAAGTTGATATGATTCTTTAGGGTCTTAATGAAAAGTCTGTAACATAGTTTGGTTAAAATTTCTCAATGGTAGTGTAAAACAACAAATTTTTTACCCTGTCAAAAACAGCTCTTTTCAGAGCAAGTCGTTTTGTAGCATTTTCCTTTAAATGATAATGAGCTCTGCTGATCCCGCCCCTCTCTTCCGAGCCGCTCTCAGAGAGACTGTTTACTTTAGCTGCATTCATCGTGAAACTTGCTAACTAGCACATTATTAGGAAAGGCGATTTGCAAAGAATTGTTAAAAAAAACGTACAC
>NW_015630974.1:263719-281324 GCF_001515625.1 Sinocyclocheilus rhinocerous
GTGAAGCTGGATCATGAATGATTCGCGCGAACATAGACGCATTTATGTAGATCGGGGGCGCATTCCCTTCAGAAACAAAAGTAATCCGTCAGACAAGTTTACATTATTTAGTAAAGTGACTTACACTTTAATTAAAAAATATATAACAAACACGATTAATGTAACCGTTTTAAAGAAAAAAGGGTGTTTTGCTATAGCTTTTGGAGCAAGGGCGCTGCCATCGTGCAATTCCACAGCGTGTGACGTCACGGGGTTGGTTCGCTCTGTTGGCCAGTGCAGTAATATAAGCATATCTTTACTTTTTGAACGCACGGTTGTTTTGAAATTGAGAAATACGAACTTAAAAGGACTGTTGAGCCCATAATAAGTCTCACTGCTTATGCATTTGATCCGATGCGGCGAGGGGACTGAGCAGTGCTACCGTTACGGGTGGAAGAAATCCTGAACCCGCTGGTTTGGGGTGAAGAACGGGTCGGAAACAATAGGTGTTTACGTGGATACTCGTCAAGACAGTGATTCTGACCATTTTTGTATGCATTTGCTCAAGACGACATGAAAGAGAACTCAATTTGGTACTTGAAATTGAGTTTTTTTGAAATTGAAATCTCTAGCACTGTCTCACGCTTGAATGACTTAACACTTTAATGTTTAAACTGACTAGGATTGAAACAATGATAAACTTAAAAAGAACAAAAAAAGAATGATAGTTTCTTGAGGATGCAGCACTAGCCCGATCGTTACGATCAGGTGAATAACTTAACATAAAAAGTGGAGCATCCTGTTAACAGCAGGTTAACTAATTGTATTCGCAGGTGAACATAAAATATCTTAAATACCACTAATGGTGAAAGAGCCAGTGTAATGCAAATATGTCTGAAAGGTCTGATATAACAATAAAGATGCCACGTATGATATTGTATGAAGCATTATTTGTTTACATCATGTTGCGCCTCGCGTTATGAAAACAATGTTTGGGATACCACTCTCAAAACTTTGTGATTTAAACAGTTTGGTGTTGGATATTCATGCAATTATGGTGAAAACCAAGCATATCTTTACTCCCAAAAAGTAAAGAAATGCTTATATTACTGCACTGGCCAGCGGAGCGAACCAACCCCGTGACGTCACACGCTGTGGAATTGCACGATGGCGATGGAACACAGACTGAAGGTGAACCAAGCCGATTCTGCCAATAGCGCTGACACACTCAGTACGTTTACATGGACAACAATACTCCGATTTTAATACGATTAAGACAATACTCTGATTAAGAATCTACCATGTAAACAGAGATTTTTTAATTACCTTAATCCGGCTAAAGTCATAATCGAAGTAAACACTAATCGAATTAAGACATGTGGAGTATTCCTATTTTAGTCGCATTACTGAAGTGCAGTATAGACATGTACACACCTTTAAATGTTCTGGTTGTGGTTCACACATGCCAGAATGAAGTCACTTCTTTCATGCCAAACAATGATTAGATTAGCTTTAAAATAGCTCTATAAGATTTCTCCCTAACCAAAAGAAAGAAGAAAAATTGCTAATTAATTTTGATGTATCTAGAAAATATCTGAAACAAAAATAAATCAACTTCGTTAGTATTGTAATGCTGTTTCTGTTATGTTTAAAGCACCACACTGTTCAGTATTCCATGCATACCTCACACATATTTGCGTACTACATTCCTAGTAGCTGTAGCGTGGTTGCACGCCATTGGGAACACATCCCCAGAGTCCCATCTGCTCTTTGTCAGTCTTTCAGTTGTTCTGTGAGAGAATCGTTTTGAAGAAGAGGATGTTCCCGCTCGTCTTCTCCCTCCTCTGTGTGCTGAGGTCTGGTTTGTGGGAGCAGCAAGGGTTTGTGGGAAATGCGTGAGAGATTAGCAGACACTAGTATGCGCCGAACTTTAAACAGCGCTTTATTTTCGTGCTTTAACCGGCGAGGTGTGAAGTTTAACGGCGCGTTTGAGCTCGCGTCTTTGTCGGGATGTTAACGAAAGCGCTGCGCGAGAGTTGGAGGATTGCGCTCTGGACGTGTGCGTGAAATCTGCAGGTAAACAAAGACACTACTGAAAGTTTGAAAACTGCACGTTCGCGACGCGACGCATCAGAACGCCACGCGCCCTTTTTAATAACTAAAGCTTGAACTGTTGACGCGCGTGTGCGCTATTCATACAGACAACTTCGGTGACTTCTAATGGAACGTTGCGTTCTGTTGTGACGCGTCGCGTCGCTTGCAGAAACGGAGGAGTGAAATGTTGTAATGTTTCTGTGAATCACAGTGAGCCTTCCACAGTTTTACTACAGATGAATAGACTGCAGTGCTTATCGCAGGAAAGAACTCCAAATGCCATTTTCACTCCACTTTTCATTAAAAAAAATCACGAATTTGTGATGGGTGTGCAGCAGAGGTCCGGTTTTCTTTATGTACACAAAGCATACTTTAAGTATTATCACTACTATTTTTTTAGATACCCGTTTCCTTCTGGAGCATCGGTGAGCGTTTGAAGCTTCTGTAATAGTTGCGTTTGAGTCCCTCAGTTGTCCTCAGTGTGAAAAGATGGATCTCAAAATCACACAGTCATTGTTGGAAAGGATTCAAATACACAAAAGATGCTGGAAAACCAAAGAATTTGTGGGCGCTGAAGGATTTTTCTGAAGAACAGCGGGCAGTTTCACTGTTCAGGACAAACAAGGGACTCGTGAACAACTATCACTAAACAAACAAACAAAAAACAGCTGTGGATCATCCAGATAAAAACACAGTATTAAGAATCAAGCATATGTAAACTTTTGAACGGGGTCATTTTTATAAATTCTACTATTATTTTCTCTTGTGGATTATATGTAAATGTCTTTTATGTGAAATATCTTATTCAGGTCAGTACTAAATAAAAAGAACATGCATTTTGTATGATCCTTTTTTTTTTTTTTGTAAAATAGGCTAATTAATTAACATTTTTCAGAGGCTGCAAAGTGTATGTAAAATTTTGACCACAAGTGTATACTTAATACCTTTTGAATTCTGTCTAACAATTTCAAACACAACTGTTTATATTTCATATCTAACAAGGTGAGTTCACCCTTCTTTTTCTTTTTTCCTTCTGTCATTTTCCCCCCAGTCCTTTTAATGAACACTTAGTCGTCATTTACAGAACTCTTCTTTACAATATTAGTAGTTTTGCAATGAAGATGCATATTGTTTTTTTTATTCAGACAAAATGAAATATACATTTTATACAAATGCAATAATTAAACATTATGCATAAAATACAAGAATGAAAAAAAGAAAACCAACTTTGTTAAAAAAAAAAGAAAAAAAGTTGCCGGGGAAATAGTAGTAATATAAAACTCAGAATAAAAGTGCATTCAAGACATTCACTTTGTAAAGCTCAATTTTTTTCTTGGTCAGAGAGCCTCTAATACAAAGATGCATACTGTTGCATGAATCAGTATTTATTATAAACTGGTTTTAGACAACATTCACGCTCTAATATCTCTGTGAAATGCCATTGTTGTTCCTATTCATGACTTGGGCAACAGTAGCATTTCATTGGTCTACGTTAAACACGTCATGATCTTATCCTGTTTGCAGTGTTTAACCAACTGTGCAATATAAGATATTAAATTGATATCATGGGTGTAAACTACCCTGTTAAATTTGAGATTATGAGACATCCTGTCTGTACATCTTCAATGTTTTTACATCTGTATTCATGTGTGATGTGTCTTTGATGTGTTGTGTGCTGGTGTAGTGTGAAAACAGATGCTTTGGTGATCTGTTTCTGTTATGACTGCCTCCCTGTGGTGTAACATTAGAACAGCAGGCTGTGGATTTACATCATGTCCAATATCTGAAACCCTTCCCTTCTTACTATTTATTCAGTATTTAAGGAGTTTCCTAATTTAGGTATTGATTTCCAATATTATTGTACTTGTTTTGCCTTTTTTTCCATGAATATTACATTGATCTAGCATGAAATTGTCTTTAAAATAAGTCACTTTTAAAGGAATAGTTCACTCAAAAATGAAAATTGGCTGAAAATGTACTCCAAGGCCATCCAAGAAGTAGATGAGTTTGTTTTTTCATTGGAACAGATTTGGAGAAATGTTGCATTGCATTACGTCACATTGCAGTGAATGGGTGCCGTCAGAATGAGAGTCCAAACAGCTGATAAAAACATCACAAGTGTTCGACACGACTCCATTCCAGTTTTCTCCAAATCTGTTCTGATGAAGAAACAAACTCATCTGGGATGGCCTGAAATTTTCAGCCCATTTTCACTTTTGGGTGAACTATTTCTTTTAACAGAAGTCTCACTGGCACCACAAGTCTGTAATTAATCAATTGAATCATCCTGTTCTTTGGAATAATCCCAGTGCAAAAGTCTGAAAGGCTCATGGACAGGAAGGAAAAAAAACCCTAATGAAGATTAATGAGATGCAACTAACTTATAATCATGGATAATTAGGTTAGCAAAATAAATAGGCCTTTCAGCTAAATAGGCTTTTCAAAACGTCAAGAGAAAACATTTTCTATATATATTGTTGTTAAAATCAGAGGCCGTGCACCCAAACAAACTCCAAGCAGCATTTTGGCAGAAATGTATCTGTCACTCGGTAAAAGCTAATTTGTCAGATGCTAACATGAATGAATTGTGTAACATGTTGCCATCCTCAAAAACCATGAAAAAGAAACTGCACAAGGTAGACAAAAGTATGATTATAATATCTGTGGCAAATTTAAAAGCTTAACATTGATATATTCTTTCTCACTACAATAACAGTTTACCCTGCAGTGGCGCTGAATCGTCTTTCCTCAAATGCGTGATAATTAGCTATTTGCATTCCTTAACTAAATGCTAAAGAGGGCAAACAAATCCTAGAGGCTAATAATTGGAGACAAGAGCTGTTTGGTGCTTGTATTGATTGTATCCTTTTATATTTTTGAATGTGTTTCCAGTAGGATGTGATGCTGAACCCTCAATAGCGTTTAATAGTTGCCAGTGTTCCACAATGAACTCTAAATAAGAAAACAGATTGTGATTATTAATTTTCTATACACCTATATGTAGTGCTGGGCGGTATGACCAAAAATTTATATCACGGTATTTTTCAAAATTATACCGGTTTCACGGTATTTTTTTTTCATGCATGACCGGGTGTTAACCATATTTTCTACTGATTGAGAGAGGAAATACTGCAGTATATTGACTTAGAATGCCCTATTTTACTGTCACGATGAGTGAATATTGTCAAAAAATACCACACTAAATAGTGACTAAACACGACCCCTTTTAATGTTAACCAGGAGTCACTCTCATTTATAATCAAGGCATCGTCTGATAAAATCAACATGCATCTACACTAAAGAGCGGCGGCTATGCAAACACCGGTATTCGGTATGAACCGGTATACCGCCCAGCACTACCTATATGTATAAAAAGCATTTCACATTTTGTCATTTAAAAAAAAAAGATAAAATAAATATCTGTACTGTTTCAGTGAGGTGCACTTTGAATAAGTGTGGCAAGAAACTTTGAAAAAAAAAAACTTTAAAAATAAAAAGAAACATTGAAATACAAATATTGTTAATTAGATTATTATTGCCTAATACAGTGGTTCTCAATTCCAGTCCTCGCGATCCACCGCTCGGCATATTTCAGATTATTTAATCTGAATTTTTTTCCGGATTAAATAGACATGCTGTTGTTTATTATTACATGAATATTTATCAAACAGCAACACTAACTAAAGAAAAAAGTAAAGCGCACACTTTGTTTTAAATGTATTTTTTTGTGTTTCTTTATGACTGTTTACTTGAAAAATTACATCTAAATCTGGATGTTTACTTCATTGAGAAACACTTGAAGGCTGTAATAATTTGTTTTTAAACAGTATTTAGACTGTATTTCCCTTGTACTTCTGTGATATGAAGAATAATTTATGTGTTGCAGAAGACAGTGTTGGCATATTTGTTGCATATTGAAGAAATAATTGCCTTCAGAAACTGAAATTGAAAAACAGGTTCATCCACAAACAGATGTGCAGATATAGTGTGCTGCAACATCTCTGCTTCATGAGCCGCTTTCACACATAAAACCTGGTAAATTGCTGTAAAATTGCCAGATTAGTAAATGCATCACATTTGCCGTTTGCACAAGCAATGGCTTTCTGACTCTTACTGTTAAGATACATTCACACATCAGCAATGAAGTACCAGTCAAATCTATGGTGTCAATCATGGGAAATGACCTTTAAACGCTGCAGCATTTTCTTCATCCGCTCAGAAGAGGAAAAGAGCTTTCGTTTTTTATCAATATATTTATTATTTTCACATCAACAATTTACAGACTTAGTACAATTTACAAGTAAACATTCTTTCCTAACCACCCTTCCACCCCCATCACATCCTCACTAGACAGAACACTTAAATGAACATTCTTGCGAGGCATTGAGCTGGTGTGTAAAATAAGAAAAAAGAGAAAATAATACAAATAAATACATAAATAACAATACTGATAATAAATAAAGAAATTAAAGTCAAGAAAGGGTTACATTATCACATCAGCATTTTCAGTCAATGTAACATCCAAATTATTCACGTATGCAATAAATTTGCCCCAAATCTTTACAAACATTGATGACTTTTTTTTCAGATTAAACATTATTTTTTCAACAGGCACATAGGACGAAAGTTCTCTAAGCCATACACTAGGCCTTGGTGGTTCTTCTGATTTCCATTGTATAGCTATACATTTCTTTGCTGCTATCAGAGCCATCTTAACTAAACGTAAATTCTTCCTTTGATCAGGTTGAAGAATTGATTCATCCCCCAATAATATAAATCTCGGGTCATATGGAAGCCTAACGTTAGTAATTTTGTCACTAGTTTGTATTATATTTTTCCAATAAATTTTAAGTTCAGAACAAGTCCAAAACATATGCAATAATGTACCCACCTCTGTTTTACATCTAGGGCAACATTCTGAATACGAATCAGTGATCTTGTGTAATCTTCCAGGTGTATAATATACTCCATGTATAATATTGAACTGCATTAATCTATGCCTACTATTAAATGAAAACGTTAAAGCACTTTCACAGATGAGTTCCCAAGTATCTTGTTCAAAAGTACATTCCAGATCTTTTTCCCATTTAAGTCTTGAAGATGATACATCCTCCCCATACAAGTCAATGAAATTGGTATACATATAAGACACAAAACCTTTAGATCCTTTTTTCTCTCTTATAGTGCTATCTATTGCGAGTAAAGAAAGAGACCTTAAATGACCTTGTATTGCTTGTATTGTATTTCTCACCTGAAAATATTTGAAAAAGTGTTTAACAGGAAGAGAAAACTTTATTCTCAATATTCTCAATGTCATTAGTGTGTCCTCCTCATATAAATCTCCAAACACTTGTATTCCCTTTTTATACCAATATTGTGTTATCCCATCTCTTAATGCCTCAGGAAGAGATGGGTTGTAGTGAAAAGGAGTATTGTTATATAATGATAGTAGCCAATTATATTTTTTCCTGATCTCAAACCCCCATTTGCAAGTGTGTCTAATGAATGGGTTGTTAACTACTTTCGTAACACAAGTCAATGGGATGAACCAATTTGCAAATGAATGGGATGTTAACTACTTTCGTAACACAAGTCAATGGGATGAACAGAGCCTTATCAGCCTTATCTTCCCCTGCATGATATCTTTCAATTTGTATCCATGCAGGTGGCAAAGTACTATTCATCTGCCAAAACCATACCGCTCTCATTTGTGCTGCCCAAAAATAAGACACAAAATCTGGAAGTTGTAATCCACCTTTTTTAGATGCCATTTGTAATGTTTTAAGTTTAACCTTCTGAGTTTTATTATTCCAAATACATTTTCTAATTGAGCTATTGAGATTATTAAAAAACTTTTGTGGGATAGAAATGGGAAGAGTTTGAAATAAATATAAAAATTTTGGAAGAACGTTCATTTTTATGCAATTTATCCTGCCAATTAATGATAATGGTAGTAAGTTCCATCTTTCCAAATCTCTCATTACTTTTTTAAGTAATGGGGAATAATTCAAAGAATATGCTTCTTCCAGCTTCGAAGGAATATTTAATCCTAAATAAACTATCTTTTCCGAATTCCATAAAAAAGGAATGTTATTTAAGGGCATTTTCTCCGCAGCCAAATTAATTGGCATCATAACGCTTTTATTAATATTAATTTTATAACCAGATATATCTCTACATTTTTCCAACAATTGAGATAAAGTAGGCAGAGATGATTCAGGATTAGTTAGATATAACATAACATCATCCGCATACAATGATATTTTGTGTACACAGCCTCCTACCTCTAGCCCAGATATTGATTCGTTTGCCCGTATTGCTATGGCCAGGGGTTCCACTGCCAATGCAAAAAGTAGTGGAGACAGAGGTTCTGTCAATCCCAACAAATATTTATATTATGTACTTTCAAACAAACATATTATTTACTTCGAATAATCCTAGTAACATATCCAAAATTCTCACCTTTTCGTAAACAATTCCACAAACATAAAATCACATTCTTCTCACATTGGATTTTAGGTATAGAGTCCACCCTTGACATAACTGTTAAGTCAGTAATGTTCATCCAAGAGAAAAAAAAAACTCACCCCTCTTACTTCAATGCAGTTATTCTTGCATACTATACGGGTGATTGCTTTAGTAGAGTTTACTGTAGATCCCCGGAATTCGTTGATATGCCATTTCTTAACATCTTAAATGGCAATCAAGTGCGGATGATGTTGTCGAAGATAAGTCTCTGCCGATGCTTTGGAGTTGAAGGATCTTTGTCCCTCCGGTAGCTGAATCCTCAGCGTCGCAGGATGAAGCATTGCATAAGACACGTCGTTATTGCGTAGCTGTCTTTTGAGTGCGCTGAATTCTTGTCGCTTTCTAAACAAGGTCGATGACATGTCACGAAATATCATGATAGTAGAATTGCCATAGGTGAGCTTGCCCCTTTCTCTGGCCACATTGAGAATCTTAAGTGTGTCTCCATATCGAAGTAGACGAATCAGAATGGCCCGTGGTTTGCCGTTTTCCGCTGGTCGTCGTTGCAAAGTGCGATGAGCTCTTTCAATTTCGTAGATCTCGTCCTCCTGTCCCAGAATCTTAGGCAGCCATTCCTTTAAAAAATCCACGGCGTTTCTGCCTTCCACTCCCTCTGGGAAGCCAACAAGACGTAAATTCTGACGGCGAGATTGATTCTCAAGTTCATCAATTTTATCTTTCAGCTGTTTAATTTCGTCGTCAACAGCCAATTTGACATTCCCGACATCTTTGTGAAGGCCCGTTACCGCTTCTTCCATCTCCAACTGCTTGGTTTCTACATCCACCATTCTCAGATTTATTGACTGTAATTCGTGCCACTTTTTCTCCAAGGATTCTGCGAACTTACTCAGGCGTCCGTCGATTAACTCCTGAATTCTGAGAAAACCTTTTTCCATTTCTGCATGGAACCATGGCGGCGGGTCGGACAGTGGCAGTCTCGTTTCCTGAGTTTCTTCTTTTTTATTGTCCGTTTTCTTTGGATTCGGCATATTTATCGGAATATTCTAAGTTATTATTTTAGATAAAGTACTTTCGTCGTAATAAATATCTTTAGGGAGGGTTATTTAGATGGAATTATTCGGGAGCTCTAAACGCTGCGTCTCACTCTAGCACCGCCATAACCGGAAGTCATTATCTGTTCAATTTGATGTTTTTTTTGTGGCTTTCTAGTTTCTGCAGCAGTATGGAATAATTCCTTCATCTCTACCAGAGCGTTTATTAATTGCCTAAAGCAGACTTCTTACTTCAGTCCTGACCCTGGAGCTACTCAAATTAGTAATCTACAGCTTCACACATCAAAACTGACCAGTGATGTTACTTCATCTATCCAAACTGCCAGATTTTTCACCAATCACCACTATTTCTCAACAGTTCACACTTGTTGTCTAAGTGGTCAAATGCGTGTAATTTTCTGGAAATTAAGTCTCTTCTGAATTAGGTTTACATTCCCGTAATGTGTCTCAGAGTCTTGTGCAAGTGTCACTCGGATATTTATTTGCCACAATTGAAAGGTGCACTGTGCAAATCTCTCTTCATTTATACCATGTATAATTTTATTTTCTAGAATATATCATGAAGGACCTGTCATTATTTTCTCAGTACTGTTTGAATCAGCTGAATGTTGATTCTGCCATACCAGTTAATCACACCCATCATTTTATTTTACACTCCATAAACAATGATGTTATGCCTGCTCGTTTTCTAAAACAAGTCATAAATACTGTTTGTGCAGATGTATGTTCCTTTATAAACATGAGTTTGAGCACCGGAATGGTTCCTGATAGTTTAAAATATGCAACAATTACTCCAATTTTAAAGACATCAAATTCAGATACATCTATTTTGTCCAACTTTAGACCAATCTCTAATTGACCTTTTATGTCTAAAATTCTGGAAAAAACAGTGTTAACTCAGTTACAAGCTTTCCTGAGTTCTAACAATATTAATGAAACTTTTCAATCTGGGTTCAGGAAATTACTTAGTACAGAATCTGCTCTTTTAAAAGTTTTTAATGACATCTTATTGACCACAGATTCTGGAAATGCTGTTGCTTTGATCTTACTAGATCTCAGCTCAGCCTTTGACCTAGTTGATCACAATGTACTCATCTCGCGCTTAAAAAATTATATTGGCCTGCGAGGCACTGCTCTTCAATGGTTTCGGTCTTTTTTAACTAACCGTAAGATCTGTGTACGTATTGGACAAAATACTTCCTCCACCGCTCCTCTGTCTTGTGGTGTTCCTCAGGGCTCCATTCTTGCTCCAGCTCTGTTTATGTTATATATACTGCCTTTAGGTTTGATTTTTCAGAAATATGGAATTTCTTTTCATTTATTTGCAGATGATGTTCAGTTGTACCTCCCCTTTAAACCAAATGATAAAAATGCACTAGGAGATCTGTATGCATGCATTCAGGAACTTAAGTCATGGCATACAAAAATTTTTTTTGACTCTAAACGAAGGTAAAACTAAAGTAATTCTGTTTGGACCTAGTGACGCTTTTAATGCCTGTAAATGTAACTTTGGTTCCTTAACTCAATGGGTTACTCCATGTGCAAAAAATTTAGGTTTTTGGCTTGATTCTGGTCTAAAGCTTGACAAACAGATAAATGGAGTAGTTAAAGTGTGTTTTTTCAATCTTCGTCGCCTGGCTAAAGTGAAACCTTTGTTATCAACCAGGAACTTCAAAAAAGTAATTCATGCATTTGTTATTTCCCATTTAGACTATTGTAATGCACTTTATTATGAGATTAACTGCTCATCCATGGAGCGTTTACAACTGGTCCAAAACGCAGCAGCCAGGTTTTTGACGAGAACACGTAAATCCCAGCACATCTCTCCTATCTTGATCTCTCTCCAGTGGTTGCCTGTAAAATTCAGAGTTGAATTTAAAATATTAATCTGGGTTTTTAAATCGCTTCATAATCTTGCGCCAGTCTACCTCACTGAGTTGTTGCACTCACACACATCAGCGAGACCACTTAGATCGGGGCATTTAAAAATGTTATCCGTCCCTAGGTCCAGACTGAAACATCGTGGTGACCGAGCTTTTGCTATTGCCTATTAAATCAATGCTTAAATCTTATTTATTTGAAAAATGTATGCTGGGTTAAATTTTTACTGTACTGTTTTTATGTATTTTCAACAACTATGTATAGCACTTTGGTCAACCCTTGGTTGTTTTAAAATGTGCTTTATAAATAAATGAAGAAAGAAACAACAAGATCAAGTTATATTGTGACTAGAGTGGTTGGTAACACTTCTCACCAGTTCTCACTATTAACTAGTTGCTTTTTAGCATGCATATTACTAGCATATTGGCTGTTTATTATAAAGCACATATTAATGCCTTATTCTGCATGACCATATTTTAGATCCCTTAATCCGACCCCATTCCTAAACTTCACAACTACCTTACTAACTATTAATAAGCAGCAAATTAGGAGTTTACTGAGACAAAAGTTGCAATTAATAGTTAGTTAATAGTGAGAATTGGTCCCCAAACTAAGGTGTGACCGAATGGTTTATTTTATATTACCCTATATTTATTTATTTTTGTAATACATGAACAGGCAAGCAGAGTGATCATCTTGTACATTTTCTGTCATTCTCTACTTTTAAAGGCCATTGTTTTCAATGGCTTTTGTGAAAATTATGTAAGTGTATGCCATCTTGATATGCCCAGTAATTTCAATAATTAAAATTTCAGTAATTAGAAGTTTCTAATTAAACAGTTTCTGTTCTGTATTGCATATGGTATATTATTTGTGCCATTAATTTAGATTAGTGTATTTTCAAAGTAAAGTAACAAACTGGACTCGGTAAGACATAGGCTACAATAGAAGTTAATAAAGATTTAAACTAAAATCATCGACAACTGAAATGAGTTTTGTTTTAAACTCTATTTTCTCTACCTTTCTTCACTTCTCAATTGGTGTCCATAACAGTGAGAATGTTTCTGTACTAGGGAAACACAGGGACATTTATATTAGATATGAACAGTGAAGAAAAATGACAGCTAATGTCCAATCCAAGTAGAGAAGCAGAATGAACTGTGGCATAACTGCCACCCTGCCAATGAACTGACCCGGTTTTATTTTCTACAAAATATTATAAACTTCTCTTTTCCTAAAATGAGATTTCCGTGTTTGTTGTCATTTGTTCAAGCGCTCAACAGATGGCACTGTTAAACTGTGTGGTGACTTGAGGAAGACTGTACTAATGCAGTAAATAAATAAAACAAACTCTTCAACTTCAGAAACCAGCCTTAGTGAGCAATGCTATTTAATTGTTCAGACCTATAAATTCATGCTCTCACTGTACACAGAGAAGAAATTAAAACGCATTTGTCTGTTTTAATAAACCACTTCATTGCATCTCAGTGTCACGTCTCTGTTCAGATCTCAGATGAAGTTCTGTTTGAAGGATCATAACATTCTTCAGATGCAGTCCTTCATGACACAGCTAGCATTAGTCTGCATTGTCCTTCAGTGGCTAATGGCTCTGAAATGTTGCCAGAACCAGAATAACACAGATTGGACTGAGATCTTGGATGATGTCATTGATGTGGGAGGACAGCGGGTGATCGTTACGTTTGTTGTTGTATGATGTAGTTCTGGTTGTTATCGCTGTTGGCAGAAGCCTGTGGTGACATTGGTCTTCTGTAATGTTGGCCGGTTGATTTGGGCTTTGCATTTTGTTTCTCTTGTGAAATGCATCTGATGGTGCGGCCAGGGTGCTATCTGGACACTGAGAGTGCAAAAATGGGTGTTACTGTTTTCAGCAGGAGATATCAGACAATTCCTCAAAAGTCACTTATACGGGATTAAATGGATGAACAGACATCATTTAGGCAAATTAATTAACGCACTATTCACTATTCTCTACTGATGTGTCATGAGAGGCTGTGCTGCAGTTCAGCCAATCGCATTCAGATCTGCCTCTATTCCAGTATGCAATGTTTGCTTTTTATTTACATCCCAATAAACAACTGATGGATAACATTAAGTCCAACCCTACATAATTTTTTTGTTTGTTTGATAGTTTTGTTTCACATCACAATACGGTAGTAAAGTCGGTCGCCATTTATGTTGAATGTAGACTTGTGCCGGTATTCGGTAATGCGATATATCACGGTAATGAATATGCACGATATTGTTATAGTGGGCACTTCTAAATACCGTGAATAATTATATATTACAAATTATTCCGAATTTTGAATGCATTTTAAGAATACTTTTCCCATAAACTGGTCAAAATGCACAACACCGCTGTATGCTGCGTGAAAGACGCATGGGCACTCTGAGTAAACAAGCGTGGACAAGAAGCAGCTGACACTAAAAGTGCAGAACTTTTCTGAGGTTTTAGGGTGTACACTAACAGCTAAAGCATAGCTTGCTAAGTAAAGAAGTGCCACTAAAAATATCAAAACTAAAAAAAGAAAACATTCTGCTTAATTTAACTGACTAGTCGGTTGTTGGATTGCCGTGAGCCATTCTTACTGTAATGAACTGTGTTCTGTGTGTTTGTGTGTTGTGCAGCAGCGATGCAGGGCTAAATGACGTGCTGTCAGACTGGGACTCAGACATGGATGGTGTGGAGTGTCTTAAGGACACAGATGTTCTCCACAATGGCAGCCGAAGTGACCAGGAAGCTGCCCGACGTCTGGCCAGGCGGCTGTACCACCTGGAAGGCTTCCGGCGCTCGGATGTCGCCAAACATCTGGGCAAGAAGTGAGTTCATTCAGCCATAAATTTAGTTCTGTGTTTTCCTCCTCTCTATCCAGTCTTTGATTGGATACCTGTAATGCACACCGACCAGAGGAATATCAAAACATTAGCCTCTAACTAGAACCTGAAGAAAAACATAGTGCAAAAATACAGATAGATGCTTACTTTGAGTCTGATTGGTTAACAGGTTTGGGTTTGTTTTTGGGTTTGTTGACCACATTACAGTTGTGTATTACTTTACAATGTTCTCTGAATTCTCTGAAAAAGCCACAGCAAAAACTGACTAATGTACCATTTGACCACTGAATAAGTCCAGCAGTGTCTGTCATTGTCTATGTTGCTAGGCACATGCACGTCACATATTTATCGTTACTCAGGTGAAAATGTTTTCTTTGCACTCAGAACAAGATTTCTGCAGTTTAGAGCACAATTCAAAGTGGCTCAAACAGGATGTTGCAACAACAAAATGTTGCAAAACATGCCATGGGAAAAGTATTCCAACACATCCACTTCCAGTGTTTTTTTTTTTAAGGTTAAATTCATTTAATTGTATAACTTTATGTAATTTGAGTGCTTAACTCCATTTTTAAGAGTGGCGCATTTAATCAAAATATGTCAAAGATTAATTCTGTGTACTTTAGAATTTGCCCAGTCGGCAGTTCGCTAACGCCAATAAAAGAGTGTGTCTGCACAGTCCACATATTTATGCCAAATTTATTTTGAATATATTCCAGTGTTTGCACAAAAAATGGTTTCAGTGGTGATTATTTTTATTTAATAATGTTTTTAAAAATACTTCAGGCCCCTGGAGTTTTTCATTCCTTGCCACAGTCGCCTTCGATTTGCTCACTTGGGGTTTACAGACAAATACCCAAAAGGAAAAATTGAAAGTTCACCCAAAAATGAAAATGATCATCATTTACTTACCTTCAAGTTGTTCCAAACCTGTATGAATTTCTTTCTTCTGCTGAACACAAAAGAATATGTTTCTTGAAGAACGTGAATAAACAAACAGTTGCAGGTCCCCATTGACCTTCATGGGAAAAAAAAAAATATTATCATTGGGGACCAGCAACTGTTTGGTTACCAGAATTCTTCAAAATATCTTCTTTATAGCTTTAAATGTTATTTAAGTCCTCATTACTGCAATATTATTCTTCAAAGCTGCTTTGAAAAACGCTATATAAATAAATGCTATAAATAAATAGAAACTCAATTCATTGTATTTCCACTTGATTTTTAAATGACATAGCTCTGTCCACGCCCCCAAAATGAATCTTACACATTCCTAACTTTCAAAAGGCTCCATCGGCACTTCCTCAAGTATTATTAAATCAGCATATTTATTTTTTCATACAAAGGATCTTGTTACTACAAGCTGTTGTTAATGCCATTCATACATTTCATAGCCTACATTCAAGCATTATAAACTACAGCTCAATTTATGTCATTTTCTAGTTTACTGTGGTGAACTGTGCTCACAGTTATTTCCCAGATATGTTTCTTTGTATCTCAGAACCAATCAGACAGGTCAGTGACTGCATTAGAGCTGTTAAACACCCTCAGCCTTCAAGTTCATCCCTCACATTCTCACACACACTGGAAGTAAAGATTTGAACATACAGGCACTCATCCATATTCATAAGCACTCTCAGTGCCAGACGCAGTACTCTAGAGGAGCGCATTATTACTCCAGTGTGCTCTGTAGCACCGCCTCCACAGCCCTGCACTCAGCCTGTCTCACTCTCCTGCTGTCTGAAGACATAAACTGTCCACAGCCACGCTCCCATCCTGTCTCACTCTCCTGCTGTCTGAAGACTTTCACTGTCCACAGCCACGCTCCCATCCTGTCTCACTCTCCTGCTGTCTGAAGACCATCACTGTCCATAGCCACGCTCCCACTGCTGTCTGAAGACAATCACTGTCCACAGGACCTAATACTTTAGAGGACCTTATACTGAACCCTGTGGCACTCCATACTTCTGTTGGGTTGGGCATCTTGCCATTAACATAAATAAACGTGTTGGATAAGCGATTGGATAGGTAGAACCTAAGCCATGCTAATGCCTGCCCACAAATGGCAACATAACTCTCAAGCCTATCCAGGAGAATGTTATGATCTACTAGTGCTGTGCTCAAAATATCAACGCTCCCATCCTGTCTCACTCTCCTGCTGTCTAAAGACATAAACTGTCCATAGCCACACTCTCATCCTCTCTCACTCTCCTGCTGTCTGAAAACCATCACTGTCCATAGCAATGCTCCCATCCGGTCTCACTCTCCTGCTGTCTGATGACATAAACTGTCCATAGCCACACTCCCATCCTGTCTCACTCTCCTGCTGTCTGAAGACCATCACTGTCCATAGCCACATGCTCATCCTGTTTCACTCTCCTGCTGTCTGAAGATATTCACTGTCCACAGCCACATGCTCATCCTGTCTCACTCTCCTGCTGTCTGAAACATTCACTGTCCATAGCCACATGCTCATCCTGTCTCATTCTTTTGCTGTTTGTAGACGTCAATGTCCACAGCCTCGTACATATCTTGTCTCACTGCTGCTGTCTGAAGACAATCACTGTCCACAGGACCTAATACTTTAGAGGACCTTATACTGAACCCTGTGGCACTCCATACTTCTGTTGGGTTGGGCATCTTGCCATTAACACAAATAAACGTGTTGGATAAGCGATTGGATAGGTAGAACCTAAGCCATGCTAATGCCTGCCCACAAATGGCAACATATCTCTCAAGCCTATCCAGGAGAATGTTATGATCTACTAGTGCTGTGTTCAAAATATCGATACGACGATGTATCGTCACAGAGATTTGACGATACGAGTATCGATACAGCTGGCCCTGTATCGATATTGTGGCACGTGTGCAGCAGTGGACCACGCTTAATTTGTTTAAAATTTTACAACGTTTAAAATTGAGTAGAAAAGTGCGAGGTTTCTAAAAAAGAATGAATAGAGCATATATAGGCTACAACAAGGTTTAACCTGGCCGCAGAGGAAAACAACTGGGTTGCCTGATATAAAGAGACGTAATCCCCAAAACAGAGCTTTACACTTGCGCAATACGGAAATATCTGCTAAATGTGCTACTTATCATTGTCAACCTGGCAACCATATGCTCGCGCTCTCTCTCCACTGTGGATAAACACGCTTGCTTTCTGAAAACAGCGCTTAGCTTGCAGTTTAGCGATCTCCACTTCAATACTCTATTCTCAGAAAAGTGTAATTCATCAACTGTTCATTTACGAGAGAGAGAGA
>NW_015630974.1:281613-286442 GCF_001515625.1 Sinocyclocheilus rhinocerous
CTGCCTGCTCTGCCAATAGTTAGAAATGGCACTATAGTGTGCAGTGTTTAATAAACAGCTGTTTTTCTCAATTCTGCTGAGGTGAAATTCAGTGCAGTCCTGTATCGTGATACGTATCGTATCGTGGCATCTGTATCGTGATACGTATTGTATCGTGACTTTGCTGGTGATACACAGCCCTATGATCTACAGTATCAAAGACAGCATTAAAGTGATAGTTCACCTTCAGTTGCTGGTCCCCACCGACTTCCATAATATGGGACAAAAAAAGCACTATGTAAATCCATAGGGACCAGCAACTGAAGATGAACTATCCCTTTAAGATCTAATAGCACTAGAAGGGAGATGCTTATATTATCTGACAATGGCTGGAAGTAATTTTTATGACTTGCAGAAGAAAAAGATAAATCCATAAAGTATAAATCATCCTTGAGAATATAAATCAATACACACTGTAGGAATGCCAAATGTAGAAAAAGTGCATGTAGTATAATCACAAACAAATTGCACTTGAAAGTAAATTAAAAGTCACAGTGTTTAAACCGAGAAATGGAGAGTCAGTACAACAGTAGGTTACCAGCACAGCACAAATACAAACTCTGCGCCAACAGGAAGTCCAGGCTTTCCTTTATTATATTTATATATATATATATATTAGGGCTGCACGATAAATCGCATGCGATCATAAATACTGTATATATTTCAGACTGTCTGTGCCCCTTCTCCTCCCCCATTCAAGTCATTTGTGCAGTAAGCATTATGAGTGAATCTATAAATTTCAGGCCTTGATAACTGTCTCTATTTTTAAATTCATTGGTCAAAAGGTGTGGGAACCCTGAATGTCAAGTCTCAGTCATATAGCAGCACTGCCACAAACTCATTCACGTGTCTGTCTGAGAATGCATGTTTCTTATGTAATGTGCTTTATACGGCTGTGGTTCCTCTTCTGCAACCCTCTCTATTATAGGGTTGTGTCAGGGTAGATTAATGTCTTTTCAGGGTTGTTCATCATAAACTAGTAAAATGCTCTGAACTTCAGTATGCCTGATTTCTGTCATGCTGATATTTCACACATACACATTGAGTATAAAATTATGTGATGTGTTATTATAGTGCACACGGGCTCTTATCAAATGTGATTGTCAGATACCATAAACCGTATGAGGTCATGTCCAGTTGAACTGTTGCTAATGTAAATGTCTTTTTTTTATTTTTTTATCTCTGTTATAATGTAATATTTATTTTCTGTTTGTGTTCACAGTAATGACTTTAGTAAGATGGTTGCAGAAGAGTACCTCAAATTCTTTGAGTTTACAGACATGACATTGGACCAGTCACTCAGGTACATCTCATGTCAAGTGTTTGTCATTCAATTATTGAACAGTCATACAGTCACAGTGTGTGTGTTGCTGCTATTTTGCAATGGAATGTGTACGTGATATCAGAAGTTATGATAAAAATAATGTTCAGTCTCTTTGACCTGTCTATGAGTGTGTTCACCGAATGTTTCATTGATGTTTGCAGATGGAGTTCATTGCCTTACCTGTGCGCTAATGCTGCTCAACACTGACCTTCATGGCCCAGTAAGTGACCTCTGACCCTCTGCTAGAGTTGCCCGTATTACTAGCTAAATGAAAACTGACAGTTTGTTCCATCTTTGCCATAAGCGCATGAATGCAGATGCCGTTTGACCAGATCAGAGTCTGTTATTGGTGAATGTAAAGATCCCACTGGAGGAGGATTTGTCTGGGTCATGTTTCACCTCAAAATAAAAAGTCTGAAAATTATTTTTGGGGAGGGTGAAATGTTGCCCAGGGATTCACCAACTAGTGAGTCAAGGATGTCAAACAAAGACAAAGGATGTCTTTTGTGTTTAATTTTACTGTGGATATTATCTGTGATCAAATGAAATCTGCATGGGTGTCTCTAAATAAATATAAGTAGCTCAGTTTGTCCAGAAATGAAAACAAAAAGAAAGGATTCAGAAATGTGCCATTAGTAACTACAGTGCAGTGAAGAAAGAAGAAAGTTATCTGCACCCCCCACCGTTTCCTGTGAGGTGCATTCTGGGTTCTCTAAGAATAGCTCCTCTCATTGGTCTCCATGGTGTTCGATCATGTGTCTTGAAACTTACAGGATGCCGTGTTTTGAGTGTGACACGCTCAGTAGAACGCATGTGCCATGGAGACGTAGAGATTAAAATTTACAGGCAAACGATCCAGATTTTTGTCCACTGGCATGCTCTTTAGAATGAGAATGTCCAAACATGACAAACATGGTTCACAGCTGTCTCATGACTGAAGCCTGTTGTCTTTGGCGTGTCCCATCCAAAGCTTCCTGTTTCAACAGGACATACACTACCATTCAAACAACAATAACAACAAAACCTTTATTCAGCAAGGATGCACTGAATTGATCGAATGACTTGTGTATTGTTACAGAAAGTTTCTCTTTCAATAAATGATGTTCTTTTGAACTTTCTATTCATCAAAGAATCCTGAAAACAATTAGGTTTCCACAAAAATATGAAGCAGCAAAACTGTTTTTAACACTGATAATAATCAGAAATGTTTCAGCAAATCAGCACATTAGATTATTTATAAAGGATCATGTGACTCTGAAGACTGGAGTAGTGATGCTGAAAATTCAGCTTTGATCACAGCAATAAAATACATTTTACAGTATAAAAACTAGAATAGTATTTCACAATATTAATATTTTTACTGTATTTCTGATCAAATAAATTCAGTCTTATTAAGCAGAAGAGACTTCTTTCAGAAACATAAAATGGTGTAATTAAAAAAATAAATGGATAAATAAATCAGAAATATTTAATAATAAAAGTTATAGCACTTACATATCATTGCTTTCTTATGATTTTGATTGCTTCCATTGTCCTCATTTGTCCTCTAAACAGCACTTATCAAGCGTCCTGTGGTCTTTCAGTTTTGTTTTATTGGGACATTTTTTTGTGACAATACAATTAACTGCAATTTCCAGTAATGCAAAAATCTTATTACACTTACTGTAATACATAATGGAACCCTGTCATTCTGTTCGAGAACGTTTTCTAAATTTAAAGAAGCATTAATTGCATTCATTGTAACAAATACATGATTTATTCACAATTTAATTGAAACAGTCATTCCCTGCATTACAGTAATGAGAATGAAATGATGGGGGCAGTGGAATAAACACACGTCTGCATTGTATTTATGAGCATGATATCTGGTTACTGCGCAAGACTCAAATGTTTTTGTTTTTTTTGAGAATGATTTGTTCTTGCAAAATAGTATTTTATTCTCAGTCAGTCTTTGCTGAGTTTGTGATCTGTGCTGCAGACCCATGTCAAATCAGAAAGAGAAAAAGGGCTTGATGTGCTGTTAAAGTGATGGATGACAGGAGGTTATAGCATCGCTTCACTGATGAAACTGCAGCGTGAGATCTTGTGGAATCGTGTATTTCGAAGCAGCCTGTGTCTCTCTTTGATATCTCGTGCCAGTCTGAACATTTGTCAGTGCCATCCACCTACGAACTCGGCTGGTGCTGGCAGGAACAGTAAAGTCAGTGGAACAAACACCGTCTGCGCTTTCTTTTAGATGGCAAGCGGCCGCTCCTTCAGTCTTTGTCTGTGACATTATAAAAGCAGCAATCTGATGCTGTGAAGGAGAACTCAAGGTTCAGACAGAGTAATTGTAGAAGATGTATAACAGCAGCAGTCTGTGTATGTGGTAGCTGTATGCGCTTGTGAAAAGCTTATTAAAGTCCCACTGTAGATTGTGAAATGTATTTTGGTAATTTGCTTTCTCACAAAACAAAGACAGAACTACTGTGACCAAAACAAATCATCATCAGACAGGTAATGCTGTAACAAAATGCAAACTTGTAAATGTTTGAGTCATTCAGTGAAGTAAAACATTTAAATTCCTTTTTATGTACACAAACTATATAATAACTCAGAGATCAACAGCGAAGTAGCTCGGAGCAAATGCTTATATATAGATTACATACTCCAGTTAAATAATTTCATGCTATTGGATTCGATCAGTTCTGGATTGTAATAGATATTCTTAATTCTGTGCATTTAGTTAAAGATGTCACCTCCTCCAGCAGTGCTTAATCAAGCGCATCAGTCTGTGAATTATTGCATGAGCGTGGCATTATATGGTGTCAGGCATAATTGATAAACAATCTTTTGCTTTGCATCAATCAATCGACAAAATAAAAAGAGAAAACAATCAAATAATATTAAGTATTTTTTCTTTGCAAAGTTAATTTATTTGATTATTCAAAAATAGACCTTACATATAGACTGCAGTTCCAAAGTTTGGGCTTTTTAAAAATGTTTTTACAAAAAACGTCTCTTCTGCTCACCAAGGCTGCATTTATTTGACCAAAAATACAGTAAAAACAGTAATATTGTGAAATATTAAAATTGGAAATAACTGTTTCTGTTTTAACCTATTTAATAATGCCGCACTGATATATGTGACCCTGGAGCACAAAAGCAGTCTTAAGTCGCTGGGATATATTTGTAGCAATGGCCAACAATACATTGTATGGGTCAAAATTATAGATTTTTCTTTTATGCCAAAAATCATTAGGATATTAAGTAAAGATCATGTTCCATAAAGATATTTAGTAAATTTCCTACTGTAAATATATCAAAACTTAATTTTTGATTAGTAATATGCATTGCTAAGAACTTCATTTGGACAACTTTAAAGGCGATTTTCTCAATATTTTGATTTTTTTTTTGCACCCTCAGATTCCAGATTTTCACGGCCAAATATTGTCCTATCCTAACAAACCATACATCAATGGAAAAC
>NW_015630974.1:286466-324882 GCF_001515625.1 Sinocyclocheilus rhinocerous
TCTGCATTTATTTGACCAAAAATACAGTAAAAACAGTAATATTGTGAAATATTAAAATTGGAAATAACTGTTTCTGTTTTAACCTATTTAATAATGCCGCACTGATATATGTGACCCTGGAGCACAAAAGCAGTCTTAAGTCGCTGGGGTATATTCGTAGCAATAGCCAACAATACATTGTATGGGTCAAAATTATAGATTTTTCTTTTATGCCAAAAATCATTAGGATATTAAGTAAAGATCATGTTCCATAAAGATATTTAGTAAATTTCCTACTGTAAATATATCAAAACTTAATTTTTGATTAGTAATATGCATTGCTAAGAACTTCATTTGGACAACTTTAAAGGCGATTTTCTCATTATTTAGATTTTTTTTGCACCCTCAGATTCCAGATTTTCAAATAGTTGTATCTCAGCCAAATATTGTCCGATCCTAACAAACCATACATCAATGGAGAGCTTATTTATTCAGCTTTCAGATGATGTATACATCTCAATTTCAGAAAATTGACCCTTATGACTGGTTTTGTGCTCCAGGGTCACATATGTTTTAGACAACATTAAATACAATATAAATAGATCTAAAAGGATCTAGTTATTGGAGAATCAGTTGTATCATCTTTTTATGTTGTCATATTGCCCAGCAATAAAACTTGCTGTATGGTAAAGCACTGACATGACAGCACGATTTCTGAAGAAAAAAAAGTGTGTATTGTGAAAAGCACTATACAGATCAATTTCATTTTCAAATGTAATTTATACCCGTTTACTTTTTCAGCATTCTTTGTTAAATAGAAAGTTCAAAAACATGATAAATCTTTGTCTTTTTTGATGAATTTAATGGATCATTGCTGAATAAAATTATACATTTTTGAAAAAGGAATCCAAGGCACTTCTTCTGGCACTTCTAAAGGCTTTTACAAATTTTTGGACCAGAAGAAGTGCCTTGGATTCCCTTTTTTCAAAAGTTGTTTCAAACCCAACCAAAGAGCACCTTCTGGAATTACTTCACAAGGTCCTTTCCGCAAGTAGCGCTTCAAGATGTCTCCTACGGTCTGTTAAAGTATACTTTTCTTTAAAAAAAATTATGGTAGTGTATCTCATATATTAACTGTGTTTTACATGGAATTTCCAGCAAAAACAATTACATAGTGATAAATTCTGTGATATAAAATGCCTCGCCGCCCACCCCAGTGAATACTCTATGGTTCCTTACGTTTAATAGCAGGCTCTATTCAGTTTGTAAATTTGATGAGAAAGCAGGACTGACTGATTTACAGCCATTGTAGGAGTGCATGCTGGGATGTCAGCATGAATTCATTAGAGATCCCCATCTCTGCTGCTGTCAGGTCGTGTTGGACTCGCAGGGTTAAATCAGGATGATGCAGTGCCATCCTGCCCCATTAACAGCCCAATAAATGTTTCTCATGCCCCACAGAATATCGGGAAGAAGATGACGTGCCAGGAATTCATCAATAATCTGGATGGACTCAATGGAGGACAAGATTTCCCCCGGGAGCTGCTGAAGGTGCGTCTCAAACAAATCTCTCAGCGTTCCTCTTCGAGATGATGTATGAAATGATACATTGTTAAAAACCAGCTTGATACCAAAAATTTCAGAATAGAAATCAACTGCTCCAGGTCCTTTGAGCCTGGTGATATTCTACAACACACACTGCTGTGTACTTTCCCTTGTTTTCATAAGATCTGATCTTTACTAATCAGTCACCCTCAACCTGATGTTTGTGCACTTGATACAAGCTCAGGACAAAAGTGCTCTTGACTCAGATTTATTAGTAATACATGCTGTTATTGTAGACAGACATGGATATTTGGAGGCCTGAACTAATGCAGGTAGATCTCAGCAAGATTCTCTTCAAACTGCTGCTCCACCGTGACCATAGTTAAAAGAGAAAGCTGAAATAAAAATACAAAAATATTTTGTGGCGATACTAAGAATGCAGAGTGCAGTGATCCATGATGTGTGGCCAAGAAGCATCTATATTCACAATAAAACAGGACAGAAGCATCAGAGAAATTATTTGTTTCACAGCTGAGTTGTGCTACTGTCATTTACTTTTTATATAGAGTTAATTGTTTATGCAAGTGTTCAGTTCTTGAGTTGTTTGTGTCGTAAGTGATGCTCACAAAGATTTAAATGTAAGCTTTTGCTGGTGCTAATCTAAAGCCTACAATGTATTCAAGATCTAGTGTTTTTCATTTCATTCATTCTTGACCAAAAAATACACATAAAAATAGAAATATTTAATTGGTTTACCTGCCGGTCAGTGTGATCATTAACCAAGATCAGAGAACTGTGAACATGCGAATGTGCTGTTAAATTATTGAAATATTACCTTCCTCAGAGATATTTCAATGTCAGATTGGTTTAGTTGACAAAAATGTTTGGGAATCCCTGCATTATATGAACAAACATTAATAAACATGAAAACAGCAATGACATAACACGCCCAAAGTCTTCCAGGTTTTAAATATGTTTGTCCAGGTCCACTGTATATGATGACGACATAGTGTTTCACAGCTATCATCAGTGTTTAGTAACTTGCATAATTATTTGTTTCATACATGGTCTCTAATTGCTTGAGAGGTGTTTCCTCTCACATTCAGAAGCATGGTTTGCAAATTTATTACATGACGTGAATATAGTCAAAGCTAAATGGTATGATTTTTAGAAAGGAAAATTTAAAAGAGAGAAAGAAGAATTAGGCAGAATAAGTAAATTATGAATAATTTATTGCCATATTGAGTAATATGTAATCCATAAAAAAGTAACTGTAATCTGATTGAGCATTTTAAAATGTCATATACTTTAATTACAAGTACTTAATTTTTGGAAATCTGATTACGTAATTCAGATTACATGTAAGTACCCAGCCCTGACCATCAGATCTGTGGCCCACCTGCTAGACAATCTTGTCCCGTGTTTGGTCTGAAATGTCCGGTGCTGGCAGCCGAGCTCAATCAGTGACAGGCCAAAATAGCCCCGTGTGGACTCGGGCTCAAATGAGTGTGAGCTGCTAAAATCAGCGGACATAGATAATTAAATACCCCCCACCAACACCTCTTCCGGATAGTGCACACTTCCGTACACTTCACACACTAACAGGATGTGTATTGCGTGCTTAATAACTTGGCAGTGTCTTCAGTGAGCACTTTATAAGGCGTTATATAAAGCTGCACCAAAAGCGAGTGCCCTTGCCGAGCGTCTGTCGTGACTGTCCTCTGCCAACTCCATGAGCTGGCTACTTTCATGAGCTTTTTATGGCCCGCTCGCAGGTATCGCCACACTGAATGACTCACAGATCTGTCTTAATGAGAGAAGTGAAGAGTAGTGTGTACGTGTTCTTCAGGTTCATTTTGGTGTCAAATATCTCTTTTTGATGTTAGGTCAGAAGAATTCTTGTAATGGATGCTGTTAATCTAGTCTAGGTTTAGTTAGTTGAAGCAGTTTGCGTCTTTGACAGGCCTGCAAACAAGCAAACCAATCAGACAGCTTTATTACGTTCTGAGACGGCAAGGCCAGAATCATTTAAAGTTGTTTTCCAGCTCATTTCCATGGCACATTTTGAGTAAATTGTAGTGCAAGGTCAAGTTTTCAGTCACAATTTTGTTTTCTGCAGTGAAATCAGCCTGCCAAAACCCAAAATATATTGATGGATCATTTTGTCCTCCTTGCCGAGCGTCTGTCGTGACTGTCCTCTGCCAACTCCATGAGCTGGCTACTTTCATGAGCTTTTTATGGCCCGCTCGCAGGTATCGCCACACTGAATGACTCACAGATCTGTCTTAATGAGAGAAGTGAAGAGTAGTGTGTACGTGTTCTTCAGGTTCATTTTGGTGTCAAATATCTCTTTTTGATGTTAGGTCAGAAGAATTCTTGTAATGGATGCTGTTAATCTAGTCTAGGTTTAGTTAGTTGAAGCAGTTTGCGTCTTTGACAGGCCTGCAAACAAGCAAACCAATCAGACAGCTTTATTACGTTCTGAGACGGCAAGGCCAGAATCATTTAAAGTTGTTTTCCAGCTCATTTCCATGGCACATTTTGAGTAAATTGTAGTGCAAGGTCAAGTTTTCAGTCACAATTTTGTTTTCTGCAGTGAAATCAGCCTGCCAAAACCCAAAATATATTGATGGATCATTTTGTCCTTTCATTTCTTATTTGGCATCTGAAGGAACTCCGATAAATGGGTGACTGATCTGCGTAGTGCCTGCAGCACCTTTGTAGCAGAACTTAATGTTTTATGGTATTATTAGATCATAAGTTTAGGGGAAAAGTGCTTCTAATTTCTGTTTATTTCAGGTTTATGGAGCGGCTGATGGCTGATAAAATGCACATATATATTTGGGGGCTGTCAACTTATGGGATTAATAACATATCAGTAAATGATGCAGACCCTCTTTATTTATTTATAAACAAAAACAGATGGGACGTTTAATAAAAGTAAGGTTATTTGCAGTTCTTATAAATGTACACTTTGTACTCTTTGGTTTCATATGGTTTGAAAGACAAAACATACTTTTTTCAGACTTAACATCTTGAATACAAGTCATCTTGATCATAATATTAAGAAAAGTTTTTAATTATATTTTTCAAGATAAAAAGTATTTTTTGTAAATATGCATGCATGGTAGTTGTTCTAGTTGAATGTTGTTGGTTACGAATTATTGCTTTGGTTTTGCAGACAAAAGTTTGAATATTAATAACCACTGAAACTGTTTGGTTAATGTTTCTTCCTATGAAATAATACAAGAATATGCCAAAGTTTTCTTTTCAAGAGTTCTTTTAGCAAGGTTTTTTATGCACTGTGATTTAAGGGCAGTTTCATCACCCTGAGAAACATTGTGGCTTGTTAAGAGCATCTTTTCAGAACGACTGTGGAGACGGACTCAAATAAACTTGAAAGCATCAGTGTCAGTGACTGTGAAAGACTGCGTGTCTCCGTTTGATTGGCAAACACCACACACAAGGAAGAGTTTGTCAGATATCTCTTGCAGTATTAATTAGTCTCTTTTGATACATCAAATATCTAATTTCTCTGTCTGCTCTAGTTACACACTGTCATTTGGTGGCTGACCGTTTTGTATTATTGAAATGTTCGCAAGTTTAATGTTGCTGTGTTTATGATTATAGCCTTGTTTTCTAGTTGTGAAGTATGTGGCTGATCATCTTAGAGACAAGATGGCGGCGCATGCGCATCACGAGGCTCAGCATCTTACCAGATTTCGGAAAATAGTTTTAATTTGCCTGGTTATTTCCTATGTGTTCGCACGATTCAGTTGTGCGAACTACACCTGCAGCAAACAATCACTTTTTGGACATCAACAAATGGTGCTCCAACATAGTTTTGGATCATCCTTTCGACTTCGGCGAACTCCCTCCAGAGCTACAAATATTACCGCGGACAAGTGGATCACTCACACCGACCGGAAGTGTTTGGCGTCAGCACCGAGATCGTAAACAAACATGGGGGAGGAGTGGAGGGCTGCGTGCTAAGCAAGCGGTCTCTCTCTTGAAACCAACACGGAAGTGACTTAAACTGCAATTCATCGACTGGCCGCTAGAGACTGGCTCCAAAAGAGAGTCAATCCCATAGACCCCCCATGTTAAAATGCCCAAGTTTACAGCAGAAAAAAATATGTTTACAGCCTGGTTCAAAAAGTGGTTTTGGTCTATATAGCTCATTTTGCCCTTCATGACAACTGTGTGGGGGTGAATTTTTTTTATAACTCATCCGTTTAAATTATATTAAGCCTTAAAGTTCTGTATAATTAAGGGCGTGGCCACTTGAGTGACAGGTGGATTGCTGTCACCACCGTCGAGCTAGGTAAGTGTGGTTTCAGCAACCAGCTCCATCCATCCACGTCCCGCCTCTTTGTCCATTTTCGATTATCCACGCTGGCAAAATGGTGACGGTCACTTTGGGCTTAAAAAATGCTCTTCAGAAACCTACGGGTGACGTCACGGACACTGCGTCCATGTTTTTATACAGTCTATGGTGCTAATCTAAGACTAAACCCACACCGGCCAGCTCTACCCAGCATCTTCCTTGCCAATGTACGGTCTCTGATAAACAAGCTGGACGAACTGAAGATCTGGACCCTCACACAGAGATGGCTTATGGACTGTAATGTCGTGTTCTTCACTGAAGCCATGTCCAGTGAGTTTTTCCTTCTTCCATTTAAAAAAATCTCCGTCCACGTGAATACGCAAAAGCATGCTATGAAGCACTGTCAAGAGCATGCCAAGCCAACAGGTGGCGATATAATCTAAACCGTAAAGCCATGTTGGCCAATCAGAAGCCTGAAAAAGTTTCCAGTAGGTGGAGATAACAGCGCATGCTCCGACATCACAAGCCAAAATCTCTGGCTTCGTTGTCTACACGATAACACTGCAACCAGAGTTTTTGAAAATCTTCACCTTCACAGAGTTTTCAAAAATGTTCGGCTTCAGTGACCTGGTGCTGCGTTTGCGTGTGGACGAACGGCCAAACCGCATAGAAAAAGCTGCGGTTTTGAAAATACCAGCGTTCGTGTGGACAGGGCCCTGAAACATGGCTCTGTAACGATGTCCCAAACAGCGTGGTGGATCTGGGCAGATCCACCATCTTCAGGGCAGAGGTTGCTGCTATCTTTACAGAGTAGCAGCAACCTCTGGTAAAAACAAGGGTGGTGGAGTATGCATTTATGTAAACAAAACATGGTGTACAGACTCTGTCATTGTTGATACTTACTGCTCTGCTGATCTAGAGTTCCTTATTATCAAGTGCAAGCTATTCTACCTATCACGTGAGTTTACTTGCATTGTTGCTGCTGCAGTTTATGTGCCGCCGGATGCTAATGCTAACTTGGCTATGAAAGAACAATGGTCTGCTATTAGCAAACTACAAACCTTGCACCTGTATGTGACTTTTATTGTTGCTGGGGACTTTAATCACTGCACTTTAAGATCTGTTCTCCCTAAATTTCATCAAAATGTCTCCTGCACTACAAGGGGACATAAAACATTGGACCACATATACACCAATGTGACTGATGCCCACAAAGTCACATCCCTCCCCCACCTGGGTCAGTCTGACCACCTCTCTTTGTTCCTGCTCCCCAAGTATACCCCGGCCATCAAACCCACAATGAGAACTATCAAAATCTGGCTGGAAGGTGCTGACTCCATTCTTCAGCATCAATTCCAGCACACATACTGGAGTGTGTTTGCTGCCCAGGCCACCACAAACTCTCAGATCAGCATTGACACTTACACCAACTCTGTCCTGGAGCACATCAAGAGGTGTGTGGGCAGAGTGACTACACACAAAAAAATAAAAATTTTCCCCAATCAGAAGCCCTGGATGAACAGAGAGGTTTGCCTCCTGCTCAAAGCAAGAGATGAAGCCTTCAGGTCCGGAGACCGGGAGGCTTACAGCTCAGGCAGAGCCAACCTGAGGAAGGGTATCTGCCAGGCCAAACTCACACACAAACCAACCTGAGGAAGGGTATCTGCCAGGCCAAACTCACACACAAACAGAGGATTGAAGAGCACTTCAACTCCTCGGACCCCCGGCGTATGTGGCAAGGCATACAAACTATCACGGACTACAAACCACCCAGCACTGTGCCTACCTCCCTGACAAGCTCAATCACTTTTATGCTCGCTTTGATCAAAATAACAAGGAGGTCTCCCTCAAAGCTGAGCTTCCACCCAATGAACTGCCTCTCACACTCTCCACCTCAGATGTTTACTCCACTCAGAGTAAGTTGAATGCACAGAAGGCAGCTGGCCCTGACGGAATACCTGGGCGTGTGTTTAAAGCCTGTGTAAAGCAGCTGGCTGAGGTCTTTACAGACATTTTCAGTCTGTCCCTGGCCCAGGCAACTGTCCCCACTAGTTTCAAGACCACCACCATCGTGCTAGTACCAAAGCAATCCACTGCCTCGGCCCTTAATGACTTGTGTCTTGTCGCACTCACCCCCATCAGTGCCAAGTGCTTTGAGAGACTGGTTGTATCCCACCTAAAATCCTGTCTTCCTGCTACAATGGACCCACACCATTTTGCCTATCGCCGCAATAGGTCAACAGAGGACGCCATCCCCAGTTAATGGGAGTAAGCTGCTTAAGATGTGAATGCTGTGTTCATGCTTACATGCACGATGTATACGGTAGGAGTTTACATGGCCACATAAGCACATTAAAAAAAAACAAATATCAACACTCTAAGCAACTCCCTGAAAAGGTGACTGAAAAATATGGGTAGATTTTTGCTTTGGTCTGAACAAAAACAGCAGACGGGCTTATTGAAAATGCAATTCATTCTCTGCCAGCAGGTGGAACGGCAGAAATACAGCGCTTTCCCCGGTAACAGCACTGTACTCATAAACGCTACTTCATCAGGCATTATATGTAGGCAAGATGAAATAAAAATGCCATTAAAGGGGTCATATGATGCGATTTCAAGTTTTCCTTTCTCTTATCTCAAGGGATTTCAGTTCACCAGGACAGGACCTGAACATTCAAATGTTACTGCTGTAAATCCCTGTCAACTGGTGAACAGTTGCTCTTATTAGACATCATTCAGTATATATACGTCTGAGCCATGTCTAGTCCCTCCTTACATGGTGAAGTTTATAATTGAGCTTGCATACTTAGCCCGGAGCAAGACAGGTCCACTACACTGCTGTCGGGTGGTGGATCACATGACCTCCTCAGACTGCTGTCAGCGTGAACACCACCTAATATTTACCGTGCGCCCAATATCACATACTGAATAAGTACCACATTTGAAATTGAACGCACTTTGTGACCGTTAAAAAAGTAAAAAATATTAGGAATGCCGATCCGATCTGATTTGATCTGCTGATACTGGGTCCCGATCCAATACTTATGATTTTCCTAGTGCTGGGCACACATCAAGTACATTAAAGTTATTAAAATCAATCCAATGTATAGCAATGCATATGTCTGTCAGCCATCGGCCCAACCCTAGTAGATGTAAACATGTTACAATGATAGACGTTGTAAAAACACTGTGTGCTGTGTGGTCACAATTAATAATATGGGACTCAAGTGAACTTTCTTAATCTGTGTCATAACCAATCCAATTAATCACTCGTTAAACCACATAATTTAAGGTTTTTTTTATTCTTAAAAATGTCCAGAAATTGAAGTCATCAGATGTTTTGGGTTCACAGAAGGAGACAACACAGCATTTAACAGATGCTTTTAGCCAGAGCTACTGTTCAAAAGTTTGGGCTCAGCAATTAGGCTAATCAGCATATCAGAATGATTTCTGCAGGATTGTTTGACACTAAAGTAATATCTGCTAATAATAACTTTGCCACCAGTAAATTGCATTTTATAACATTAAAATAGAAAACAGTTATTTAAAACTAATAGTATTTCAGAATATGACAGTTTTTACAGTATTTTTGATCAAATAAATGCAGCTTTGGTAAACGTGAGACTGAACGGTTGTGTATATACAAGCTTTTTTTTCAGTTCATGCATTCCATTGGAATCATAGTTTACAGTTTGAGCTGCAGAAAGGCCTTGTGTATTCCTTGTGAAAACTGACAGCAGCTGTGACATCCACAAAACTGCATTGGTTTATTGTGTTTTTAGTGTGTGCTGTGAAATGAAGGCATCCTACAGCGCTATATGGCATGTACCCACTATACTGGTGGTTTATTCTGAGCAGCAGTGAATTGACCTGTCTGTGTGTTCTCTGCACCGTATGCCGGGCTCCACTGCTGCCAGCGCTTCATCCTACACATGCATTTCCACGCCATTTCAAGGCTGCGCATAGAAACTGCGTCTTTTATTAATATAGATCATACTGACCCTCACATGGTCTCCTGTACGTTTTTATGAAGCATTGTGTTATTCATATAAATGTAATGTCTTTGAGCTGCGTGTAGCATGTATATTCTGATAGTGGCCAAAATATCATTCAGTGTGAATATTTCTCTATGCATGAATTATCAAGTAGAATCAAAGATGTGAAATGCATGTGCGCTGCCCATGAGCCTGTAGGTGGCACTGAGCTGTGCTGCTTTAATGAGGGTATAAAATAAGGTGAGTTTAATGGTCAGCAGGCAAATAAACAGACCCTATAAAGATTTCATTCAATTAGAGTACATCAGCTGTAAAGTGCTTTTATTCAGTATATCAGACACCTTTAAATGCGTGATGAAAAGTGTCCACAGATGACAGTTGTGCACATTCGCCTTTATTGGCTTTATATTGGCCATCAGCCACCCTGCTCTCAAAGCTCATCAGACGTTTAAAAAATCCATGTTTTCATGCATCATTTATCATAATACAGATCAAGAGATTGATCGCTTGTTGCTCTTGCTGTGTCTCTATTGGAACACAATGTATATTTTTCTTCATTCTGACAGCAATTAAATCATTCTACTCAGACGTTCATCTGCAGTGTCCAATCACATCAGCTCCTCTGTCTTCACTCACATTCATAGCAGATGCTGTATAACAGATCCACTCCTACATACATGTATAATATCATAACCTATACCTTAACCTGGAACTTAATATCATGCCTGTAGTCCCAAATTACATTTAAGAGTCAGTGTTTTTTCTCTAGAACAGGGTTCCTCAAATCTGGCCCACGAGATCCACTTTCCTGCAGAGTTTAGCTTTAACCCTAATCAAACACACCTGAGCATGCTAATCAATGTCTTCAGGATCATTAGAAAATCACAGGTAGCTGAGTTTGATCAGGGTTGGAGCTAAACTCTGCAGCGCATTGGCCCTCCAGGGCAAGATTTGAGGAACCCTGCTCTAGAATGTGAAACATGTTGTTTTTCTGTATGAGTTGAGATTAAGAAGCACAAAATATCATACCATTGTTGTTAGACTTTATTCCTGATTTGAAATATTATTGAAACAATCTTACAAAGAGTTCCAGATTCAGAAAATAGCTGCCCCAGGGCATTACGAATCTGGCCACCGTGTGAACTGACTGTCCTTAAAGGGACACTGTTGATGATCATCATCGGCTCATCACTGCTCATTAGAAAGTTCATAAAACTCAACTTTGTTGCATTGCCAGAGGTCGTTGTTGCTCATGTCACCTCTAACTCTTGTGAAGCTCAGTGACTTCCAGTCGCTTTGTCACTGTAGATCAGTATCAATATGAACACGCCTTTAATGAGATGACATGAATTCTGTCAGTATACTACCACAGTCTAAACCTGTTTCACATCAGAGCCGCTTCTGATTTCAGGTTCACATGTGATCAGCTGTGCCCCACACTGATCTCCTCAAGGTATCAGATCATTTTATGTTGATTTGGGGATTTGGTAATATACTTGTTATTATACAGTTAGGTGTGATTGATTCTGATTTATCACAGAAACCTGTGGGATTAATGGGTTAAACAATTCACAGTCCCTTTAACATACTTAAATACAATTGTCAGTGTCTTGCTACTTTGTTTCCAATTAGTTTCTGATTAATTTATTCTTTAAAGGGGTCATATGATGTTGCTAAAAAGAACAGTAGTGGCTAGTGGCAACCATATGTGACGACCCCGGGCTGGACTCCGCTTCGTCCACGGTGAAAGCCGATCTGGCGATCCACAGCGTGAAGTTGTAGTATTTCCTCAGCGACCAGCACGGATCAGCTCCAGGCATGACGAAGCAGATATCATCCTCTTTTGGAAGACCAAACAAAGTAGTTTCACTTTCACAACGAAACACAGCGTCTTCACGACATGACGGCAGCAACAACAATACTACAGCGAGAATAAAAGTTACACCTTCTTTCTTTGCGTGAACATTTGGGCGGCGTTATGCAAATCTTCCCACATCGTGACGTAGGTATGTGGGGGCGTGTTAGAACGAGCCGTTTTAGGTAGGCGTGGCTGACTCAGAACTTTTATAAAGAATATCTCTACTTTAGTCTCTGCAACTTTACAGATCTTATCTATGCACAATCAGCTTGTAACACTCCAAAGAGAAAGGAAAACTTGAAATCGCATCATATGACCCCTTTAATACATTGTTGTTTCAGTGTAACTGTTAGAAGTCACTGTGCAAGGTATGAAGCATTATTGTTATTTTTATTATTAATATTATTTAGCAACAAGGACACATCAAATGAGTAAGATTAGTTTCTTCCATTTTGTAAAAGTGACATCAATGCTGTTGGCTGTAAAGCAGTGGATGCTGGTTGCTTGAGGAGCCACGCACTCTCCAGCTCTCTGTAGGGAACAGATGGGCCTGATGATGCATCAGCCCACTGGCTCACTCGTCACATAGAGGCATATTGTCTGGCAAGTGACCATGCCATCTTAACCTGCTGAGAATAATATTAATAAAACCTTCATCAGATGTGTTTGAAAGTGCTCTGTCTTTTGCACTATATATAAAAAAAAAACTAAATCTGAAGATGACTGATTGTCATAAAAGTAGCACTTTTATTTCAGCTGTTGTCCGTATTGTCATGGGCAAAAAACCTGGTTATATAAAGGGGCCGCGTCACAGGAATCAGAAAGGTTCTTATGCTTGTGACCCATTTCAGTGAAATGCAGCTGAAGAATGAGGCAGTAAAATATATATTGTACCTTTTTCCTGAGGCTGGTAAATATATTTGTGTTTTTGCTAAATACCATATCTAAAATACCTGTGGAAATGTTTCAATTTCAAACAGGAACTTGCAATATCATTTTAAATGTCAAGGTATTAAAAACTACTGTTTGCTTACAGCAACACAAAAGGCTTGTATTGTATTTATTTAAATGTAGTTTATATGCTGTTCATCTTTAATTTGTACTGTATGTCAGTAACGTAGAGTGGTCAGAGCTGTACACAGAGGGTAGTGCATTGCTTCTGACACATGAAGAGCTGTTGTGCTCATGGGGCCTTGAACTCTGGATCACATCCCAGTTCCATTCTCTTAGCCAATTAAAAAAGGCAAGATACAATAAACTAAAATTATTTAAAAAATATGATTAATAATAACAAAATGCACAAAATGTTACCAGCATGCATGGATTTATTTAAATTTATTTTAGCATCAAGATAGCCCCTCCCAACCTTACTGTATTCGAACACAAGCAAAAACAGAATGCATTCTACAGAAGACTCTAGTTTAGGGGTGGCCATCGTCAGTCCTGAAGAGCCACAGTCCTGCAGAGTTCAGCTCCAACCCTAATCAAACACACCTGAACAAGCTAATCATGGTCTGAGGGTTACTAGAAACCAACACGCAGGTGAGTTTTTATCAAGGTTGGAGCAAAACTCTGCAGGACTGTGGCTCTCCAGGACTGACGTTGGCCACCCCTGCTCTAGGTCTTCAGTAAAGTTGCTGAGCGCATTAAAGAGTTAATAGTCACAAAACAATCACAAATACATTGTCCCTCCATAACATGGCTTGAGCGATGCAACACTTCTTTTTGTGATAGAGAAATGCCCTTCAAACTGTTGGCTGTTTTGAGCATTGGTTCAGATCTACAAAAAAGGTGTAATTTCTCATAATTAATTTGTATTTTCTGTTCATTGGTCACACAACACAACACAACACACACACTAATGTCTTGTCCTTGAGTAGCACAGCTCTGGTGATATAAACTACTGTATAGCATAGAGTTTGGCTGCAGCCATGTAGAACAATTCAGCTGTACCTCTCTATCAGTGCCATAAAGGCCATTTGTACTCTTAAAAATAAATGTTCTTATTGGCTAAACGGCTAAACATCCATGGAATCTTTCCACTGCGCAAATGATTCTTTAGATTATTAAAATGTTCTTCACATTAAGAAAAAAAATGGTTTACTGTTCACTGAAAGTTTTTCTATGGCTGTCCCTTATGGAAACTTTATTTGTGAAGAGTGTACCTTGTTTTTTTGTGGTAGAATTGACTCAGTTTCATGTGACTGATGAAATAAATGCACATGCTACTTGTTGGATTAAAAGCCATCAAATAAAGTATAATAGACAGTAATTCTGCAGATTTAGGATGGCATGTTTATCTCTACAGATCCACAGCCTACCGGCTCCTCAGAGGAGCTGGTGTAATGTTCTCAGAAGATGAGCCAGCCACCATGTGCCGCCTACTCTGGTGGGCATGAGTGGGTTTTGGCTGCCGTGCATAATATGAATGCAGACTTCAAATTTCACTGTTGAAAAGGGACTAATCTCTTCCACTCTCAAAGAGAAAGTGCTGTTTTTGGCAACATGAAAGATCCAGTCTGTGGACATGCAGAATAAACCCATGATCCTCAGCCTGGCTACAGCAGTACTCTCTTTGCTGCACCGTCAGTGGCTCTTCCATTCTTTGACCCTCGCTTGACTGTAGACACCATCCATCATAACACAGATACTGGAGCTTCTGTTCTTGACATTGGCTTATGCTACTACTCACTATCCTGCCCTACAAGTGCATACATAAAGCATTTCTTGTTCCTCCACCACACTGTCAAGACAACAATCCGACATGAACTAGAAGAATTTTGAGCCTCCCTGAGCCTTTCCTTTCAACAATTTTATCAAACAGAAAACATTTTTTCATGACAGATGTCATTTACATGTAGAGGTCTTAAAAGAACACCAGCAAAAGTGGTCTGTGTAATTGTATTGGTCAGAGAGGGTAGACAATGATCATGGAAATCTAAATTGCAACATTTTTGATGCAAGAAACCATACCTAACATTATGATTGGGGAAAAAATTCAATGTGACATAGAACCAAAATTGTTCAGTAGTTTTGAAGCTCGTCTTTCAGATAACTTCATGCTGACATAAATTTGCATAAAAAATTGTAAAAGGTCCTTGGATGAGGTACTTTAGATTGTATTTGCACCCCACGTTCACATGTGTCTGACAGCATATAGAGACTTGGTGCCATGAAACCATGCTTTTTTCCTAGAAAGCATGTGTAAACATCATAGACTTGTTCCAAATCTACTTTTTCTTTTCTGCTTCATTCCAGTGTGATCACTAGCTTTCTATTTTTTCTATTCTATCTACTTGTTTTTCTTTGTGTGTGTGTGTGTATATGTGTGTGTGTGTATAATATATATATATATATATATATATATATATATATATATATATATATATATATATATATATATATATATATATATATATATATATATATATATATATATATATATATATATATATATATATATATATATATATATATATATATATATATATATATATATATATATATATATATATATATATATATATATATATATATATATATATATATATATATATATATATATATATATATATATATATATATATATATATATATATATATATATATATATATATATATATATATATATATATATATATATATATATATATATATACACCTTGCTACGTGTACTGCGTTAGGCTAACCGAGACTTGTCATTTGCGCTTATATATTGTTGCTCTTTTGTTAGTTTTGACTGCTTTTATTGTCCTCATTTGTAAGTCTGAATGACTAAATGTAAATGTGATGTAAATGATCCAGTTTTCCTGCTGTAACTAAACTGTATGCAGAAATGATGCTCTGTTGGAGCTCCAACAGACATTCAGAGAGGTGAAAAAAAAACATACTGAAAAATGCATGAGATATTCCTGCATGTAAGATGCTTCACATATAGCAACACTCATGAAACCTCTGCTTGAATCATCATTCATGAAGTCAAATATAAAATAGTCTCGCAGACTTTTGACTGTTGGCATGACGTCTGGTTCACATTTTAGCTTATTCTAGAACAGAGCATGAGACCTGAACAACCAACAGTGATTTGCTTTCTTTATTGTGACTTTCCCGTGTAGGTCATTGATAAGGAATGATAAGCTGCCATGGAAAAAACGTATTCAGATAATGGCCCAGGATTTTTATTTTCTCCCCAAAATATATAAAAAATGTGTTTTCACTTCATGGTCAGAAATGCTTTACGACCAAATATAATACTGTATGCATAGTATTGATGCATTTCAAAGCTATAACTCTGAAATGAGAGTTCAACAGAAACAGAAACCATTTGACCAACTGATCGTATCGGCGGTATCGGCTCTAACCAGTGAGGACTGTTCTAGCACCTTACACACACGTTCAAGCTTTGATGCGCACTTTTGTAACGAACATTGTAACGATCATTCATTTATTTGCTGCTTTTATCTGCAGTCAGACTATCTGAGACGTCGTTGTTATAACGCGTTGCTATGAGTTGTGTCTTGCTTCAGATTTGACTGACAGAGTGGCATTCTGACACTGCAAGCTTAATGCTTTCTAACCATATCTCCACTTTTTTCCCTTCATGTTGCAATTATTCTGCTTATTGCACATATAAAAAAGAAGTTTATATCAGTAGTTCCATATTCATAATTATGACCACACAGTCTATTTACAATGTCTGTCGTTGTAACATGTTTACAATTACCAGTGTCTTTATACAGTGTGTGCACATATAAATACATAGAGAGAGAGAGTGTATCTTATTACGTGTATACATATATATACATACATATATTACTTTTGCTCACTGCACAACTCTATATACATTGAATTGATTTGAATAACTTTAATGTACTTTATTTGTGCAGCAAACACTAGGAATATATAAGTATCGGATCGGGACTCGGTATCAGCAGATACTCAATATTCAATGACTCGGATCGGAACGGGGCACAAAAAACCTGATCAGGACATCCCTAACAATCAGTAGTTCTAAATGCTGTGAATTTAGGCATCACAGCATTACAATGTGTAACGATCGGTCTTACTGGTTGATGTTACAATGAATAAAATGGGGTCAGATTAAAACTGTGAGAGGTAAGGAGTGTTTAAAAAGATGAGATGAACAACAGACATAGAATGAGTAAATAAAGTGTATTTACAATATTCACAAGGAACTTAAAACAACACGATAAATCTTGAATAACTTGGGCTGTTAAAAGCGTGGAGTCCATTTGCACCATACCATAAAACAGTCCATAAGAAATCTAGCGTGTTGCCAGTCCCAAAGTGAATGTAAGAAGTATCCACCGGTGTATATACAAAAGTCCACGGTAGTGATAATCCAGAGTGCTGGAAAGGTAAGTCCACAAAGGTAACTCCCCCTTTTTCCTGTTTAACTGTAAAAATGCTTTGGCACAATTTGTATTGTATAAAGCGCTATATAAATAAATAAATATTCCGGTGTGCTGGTGATCACCATATGGTCGTAGTGTGAGCAACGGCCTCTATTGGGCGATTTCCAAACGGAAGTGAGCATCCGTATGCCCTACTCCCTTCGAAGGGCAGAGCCCGTGGAGTGTGTTCTTTGAAGGGTGTAGGGCAGGGGTGCCCAAACTCGGTCCTGGAGGGCCGGTGTCCTGCAGAGTTTAGCTCCAACTTGCCTCAACACACCTGCCTGGAAGTTTCTAGTATGACTAGTAAGAGCTTGATTAGCTGGTTCAGGTGTGTTTAATTGGGGTTGGAGCTAAACTCTTCAGGACACCGGCCCTCCAGGACCGAGTTTGGGCACCCCTGGTGTAGGGCATTACTGTCTCATATAAGCGTTTGGAACTCCACTGGCGAAGAGAATGACTGCCAAATGTTACCTTGACAACGTTGCGCGTGCTTGTAGCATTCAGCACTCCATCAGTTGTTGCAAATAAATATTTCTTATTATTATTATTAATTTATTCAAATATTGTCTAATTGGGTCTTATTTACAATTAAACTTTTTCAAACTAAACTTGCTTACACTACCATCTTAAAACATATTTCTGTCACTGACAAAAATATTTTTAATTACATTAAAATAGACAAATTTAATTAGCCTATTCTACTTACCTTTGTATGTGAAGTCGAAATCAACCCCAACTTTGCTTTAAAAAGCATCGCAAGATCTCCTAACCGAAGATCACATGATCACAAACGGAAATCACTTCCGTGAAGGGATTCAGTTGTTCACTTTCGTTTGGAACGTCCCCTTCCCGAAGTGCCCTTCAAGGGCGCAAAAAATCCATTTGGAATTCGCCCATTGTTTGTCATGCTGCCTCCTTTATACTGTCTATATGTGCTCACATGACAGGCAGGCCCATGTTCATTTAAAGGCATACACATTTAAAACAGTTATGAGGAATAAAATGGCTAAGACATCATGCAAATCCATAAAACTCAAATATGTATAAAACCATCATAATACATATCGAGTGAATTAAAACATGTGTCCTGTGTGACAGTGTCACATAGTCCCCACTTAGCCTAAAGCCGGATAGGAGGAAACGTCAGGGGGGCTGGGTGCAACATAACCCTGGGCCTCCAATCCTAGGACATCCAGGCTGGTATCAGATTCCACGTCTCTCTAGTGTTCCAGTAGATTCCTCCGGCAGACTAGTGCCTCTGTGGGAGGGCCTAGTTTTATTTAATTTATTACAAAGTCATTTTAAGACTTTTTTGGAGGATACCCATTACATGGACTATGGCTGACAGTACCTTTAAAGGACTAGTTTTTCCCCGGGAGCCGTAGGCCGGAGTTTTATTCTGACTCACCTTTCCAGACACAAGCATTTGGACTATCACTTGGATTGTATATACACTGTTGGACACTTGCGTTTGGGACAATCAACACATTGGAACTCATTCGGAGTGTTTTAGGTTATGGACTCTATGCTTTTCACAGCCTGAGGTTTCCTTGTTTTATTGTGTTGTTTTAAGTCTCATGTGAATATTGTCTGGAACTCATTCGGAGTGTTTTAGGTTATGGTGTTATGGACTCTATGCTTTTCACAGCCTGAGGTTTCCTTGTTTTATTGTGTTGTTTTAAGTCTCATGTGAATATTGTATATACACATTTGATTTTCATTTTAAAATTGTTGTCTGTCTCATCTTTTTAAACACTCCAAACTCTCACACAGTATAATCTTACCCCATTTTAATTGATGTAAATTCGACAGATAGGGCCGAACGTTACAAATGTACAGTATTAAAGACAGATATTCATACTGAGATCTACAAGAAATGGTGGATGAAGACAAGGTAACCTGAATGTAAATACTGGTGGATAAGCATTCACAATTAAATATCCAATATCTGCTGATTTATATGTACAATGCTTACTGATAAATAAATAAAAAATCACTAATATCAGCTGAGGATTATTGTGGTACCAATATATAGTGCATCCCTAAATCTCAGCATCCCATGAACCTCACAAACGTTTCATGCAAATTGAGTTCTTCCTCTGAAGTGTTCATTGAAGCAACCTTGTAAACAGATTAGAGCTTGTAAGCTTTTGCCACATTTTGAGACGGTTCATGTTTCATGTTTGTCATCTGAAGTCTCACATCTGAAACTTAAATGATTAAACCTGGCCGCTCATAATTTGTTTTATTTCAACCAGTCATGGTGTGTTTATGGAGCATTAGTATGCACTTTGAACACTTTGAATTATTGATTCCAGTTGAAATCATACTGAGGTGATGGATTTCTCACAGGAGATCTTTGAATTACTGCCTAGAGCCAGGAATGTTTGAAAGAATCTTCATCACTATTCCACAGCCGTTATTATCATAAACCACCTCAAGACAGCGAGAGCTGTGCATGAAAGTCTTATTGCGTTCAAAAGTAGAATCTTATTTGGCCATTTCTCCAATATTACCATGCATACTGTATGCATGCCTCAGAGGTTTGTTTGGTAAGGTGTGATTTGGTTCTTGATCTCTGAGTCTGGATGGCCTGTGTTCTGTGTGCAGACGTGAGTGAGTCCCGGTGGGCAGCTCGCATTGGCTGTTTAAAATATAAATGAATCGATCTCAACATTGGCTCACTTCAGAATGGGAGGAGCACCTCCTCTCCCCTTCTCTCTCTCTCTCTCTCTGTGTGTCTCCCCCAGACTCTACCAGTCACTGACGTGTTGCTTCCAGGGAAACTATCGCTCTGTATCCAAACACTCCAGCGAGTGATGCAGGAGAGAGCAGCGCCGCTCGTGTCTTGAATGCAGGGACATTTGTGTGCTGTTCTGCTTTGCTCGTCTGTTCGTTTTCACTCTTTTCCTTTTGCGTGGCTCTCCGCCACCTCCTCACACGTCCCTCCTGTCGTGCGGGCTCCAGATCAAGCTCGCTCTCCTCTCTTGTGCCGTGTGCGTGTGAAAGAGCTTTAATCGGAGGAGATGATCGGGGTAAACAGCGTTCAGGGGACCGGGAAGGTCCGCATGCGGGCCGGCGGCTCCATCAAGTACGGCAGGGAGGAGCCGGTCAGGCGTCAGCCCCAGCACCGCTCCAAGTCTCTCAAAGTGTCCAGTTCTGCTGAATTCAACACTGCACTGCCCAAAAAGGAGAAGGTAATGAGCCTGACATTTGCTGTGGTGTTTGTGTGCCTGGAATGGAGATGATTTCTTTGGCATTGTGGTGCTGTATTAACAATAATCTGTCGTTATTGGACGTCATTGCTGACATGCTGCTGTTATCTCGCATGCAGACTAAAGCTCTTCATATAACCCTGTTATTAAGTGCTGCTTTGGTGTTGCGCCTGCAGCACTGGGCGCAATACTTGCACTCAACAAAATGCTGCATCTCCCTCTGGAGGAGACGTGTCTGTGTCCTTCCACTGGATCTATGTCTTTACCTGAAGCTGACAGGCAGCAGTTTGCTGCTTTAAGTGATGGATGGTTTAATAACGGCTTTTTTGTCAGTTGTGCCAGTTATTGAATGAAATGCATGCTGTTGTTAACATCTGTTATTGTGATGGCATTAACGTGTCACCTTGACCCGGGGTAGCGGTGTCTGTCTGTTTTATTGGCCACTGTGTTTGATTTATGATTCACAGACATTGTTTATGCCAGCGTTGTAGCCTCTCCGGTGTAACTCGCTCCCTCTTTCACACCCGTGTGTTTTCTGTTGTGCCGTAAACACGTCGCTGTAATGTGTCTGTGTCCAGCGGGTGGCATCCACGGACACACATCTCATGTGAGAGGAACATGGCTTTGTGTTTGGACACATATGAACACTGAAACTTCTCACTTTGAGTCAACTAAAATGGGAAAATTACTACACACACATGCAGTGAACGGCAGTGGATACTTGTGAAATGTTTTTTTTTTTGCATTAGTTGCATTTGAAGGAAACTGATGATTTAGCTGGATTTAGAGGCTCAAGTGATATTAGTTTGAATATGAATATGAGGGGGCGATGACATAGGAAACAAGCATGAACCGGGACTCAGACAAAGCACAACTATATGTTGGAGCGCTGCCCACGAGGCTATTGACTCCAACTGATTATTTTTTTAGAATGTGTGGTTTACATCACAACCTATTTTTACATCACATGTACATCACTGTTTTTTGTCAGTAATTTTAAGTTGAATTTAATTTCTGTGTAACTAGCATCATTAAATAGAAAGACAAAATAATGTTTTCAATTCCGTTAGTGCTGTTGGTCATTCAAACAGATAGTTTTGCCCCAAACTCACAGCATCGGGTCAGTAGTTGACATGTTGTGCCTCTTAATCAACATACTGGATCAGTGTTTTGAAGCACCACATCGTTTACACTCTTCAGGAAATCAGTCTACTTATTTTTATCATTTTAAATATCAAATATAACTTTTGTATTCATGTTTACTAATTACTATTTTGCCTATAGATTCTTATTTAAAGTCCCTCACAGTGCAGTATACACTATCCTTTGACACTTAAAACATTCCAGTTACCAGGCTAGATTATTAGTCACTAGGCCACATGCCCATCACCTTTTGACATACAGCAACAGAACAACACAGCAAATTCTGATAGATGCTTACATGCTTAAAGAGATTTCATGTTATCACAAATTACTAAGAAGCCTATCAAAAACTCTTGGTCTCTTGGTTCCAATTTAAAAACCTCAGCAAAAACTAATACTATTGAACACACTCCATTTAAAAAGTGAAATAAAAATATTAACAAATGTAATTAAAACAATGGAATGTAGCTTCAAGTGTTTGTTAGTGACGTAAACGCTGCTTCAGATTTGTCATGTAATTATGCAAATAAACATCATAGAGAACAAGGAAATAAATTATGTTCTCTGCAGAATGTTCTCTGTTTCTTGCCAGGTTTATTGTTTGATTAATGTTAGAAGACACATCACAGATTTTGCCTGGCGGTTTATGTTTATCCAAGACATACTGTAACTAGCTGGCTTGGCACTGAAATCACGCCACGACGGGCATTTTGACCAAGAAGTGCATTCGATCGTTCACATGCACACCTAGTGTACACAGATCACGTTCAAAAGCAGCCATCTGTCAGTCAGAAAGCACAGACTGGTATCATGACTTTTCTCATATTTGTATTGACACAAATGAGTGTGTTGCAGACCACAAGCATACGGGCCGTGACCCATCGTGTGTCATGCAGCAGCTTCACGTAACATCAGCTGACGTGTGTTTAGTGTTATGAGACGGTGACTGTTATGAGATATCAGCCGCTTGAGTGTCTGCCGTGGGTCACATCAGTGTTACTGTGACGTTGCTTCATGTGAAATGTGTATCAGATGACAGCTGAGAGTTTGCCTGTCTATTTTATCTTGCACGCTCATCAATGTAGTGAAGCCCTTTTTGTCATTTGACACTTGCGCGGATGTATATTGTGCTTCTGAACATTTGCATGTGGTCTGAAGAAGTATTTATGTGTCCTAATATTCATGCTAACAAATGAAATTTCTGCAGCATTTTGATGTTTGGTTTGACCTTTCGCTCATACTTCACCCGGGAATCTTGTCGTGCATTTGCATAAATGGTGCAAATAAATTGTGTGACATTTTGACAATGAATTTTACTGATGGCACTGCATCAGAAAGCTTCATTAGTCCAGAAGAGACAGCGTTTCATCATAACTGATGATTCTACGGTGACTGACTTCATAATAACTCAGTGAGATGGATTATTAAATAAAAGAGCACAAGCACCAATCTAATACGTTTTCCACAGCGATGAAATTACAGTTGCACGGATCACACGTACCATGGGACAGACCTCACATTTGAAGAACAGTTATTTAAGGAGGTTAAATGAATAAATTGTACTTCAGGTGAATATGAATTCTATTAAACTGAATGCATACCATACTAAGCCTTTGTCTTTGTTCTGTTTTTTCCCATGCAGTCGTTGTATAACTCCATCAAGAATGAGAAACTGGAATGGGCAGTGTAAGTACTTACACATTCACCACCATCATTGCTCTTTTTTAGAACAGAAATAAAAAGAATAAACTGGAAATTCTAGAGAAAAAGCATTGAATTAGGATGCAGGCTGGTTTCAAGCCGGCATTCCCAAGAGCACATGCAATATTCACTGCCCCACAGATCATACACCACCACCTTTGTGAAGCATCACGTTTCTTTTCCATCTTTACAAGGGGGGAAAAATGATGGTTTTATTTTTATCTTTATCATCACTGGCTCTGGTTCCCACTACACACAAATACACAATAAACACATGGTCCAATTAAGGTCCAAAAAGTGTGTGTGATGGTGTGCCTTTGAGTCAAATTATTAGATTGGTGGCATTTGAGACATGAGCTGTAATTATGATCTTGAGAACATGACATTAGACTGACAGTGTGCTTCACTGATAACAGTCATAGAGGCAGACACCGTCCCATTGTGTCAAATTACAGCAAGCCCTCGCCAACTCTCTGCACCAACCGCAAACCACATCTGAACCTCAAGCTAATCTCTTGCTGTAACATGTAGGATACAGTAGTTATTTGCAGATTAAATATTAATTAATATCATGTTTGAATATATTCTGTTGATTAAAGCAATAAGAACCCATGGATTACATAGATTTTAGAACAGCTAATAGCCGCACGACATGTAGCATCACTGATCCCTGAATGATTTAAAGGAGCGCCCTGGGTAAATGCAATTTAGGCTTTGTTAAAGAGTTTATGGCAATATGTCACAGAAAATATATATTTTTAAACAATATTTTTTTTGGCAACTTGTGGTTGTAAAAGTAACAAAATAAACATTAAAACACACTGTTTTGAACATACTGTATAAACACAAGGCTTTCATATACATATATGACTGCAGTAATATTGCTGTAATCAACGTTATGCCAAAATTATGCCGAGATGAATTTGTGTTGAGCTTGGAATATTTCTTTAACTCAAAGTAGATGTAATGAGGTCACAGGTGTGTGTTTATAAAGTATTTTACAATGGCTTTGAATGCAATTTGATAAATTCACTGTCCAGCCAGATCACGTCAAATATTTTCCACTTATAATACAAAATGTATTTCAAGCAGGTGTAGAGATTTTAAAATTTGGCACATTGTTTGGGAATGGTCTGAACATTTTTGGTTTTGTTCAACCCTTGCTCTTGAGCTTTTGAACTGTGTGGTCTAGATTCTGTTTTGCAGTGATTCCTTGGATTTAAACAAAAATCCCCAAAAGAAATTTATTCACAAATGTTCTTTAGTGAAAACCTAGCAGAGGTTACAGATTGGATTTTAGATTTTCAAAATCTCAGAAATGACCTCAAGTACAGAAAGCGAAGCTCTGCTTAACAATGCTTTAAGCATATTGAAATGGTACTTGGTATATGTCATTGCCATCTTACCCTGAAGCTACCTGAACAGCATGGGGACAACACCACCTACTGGCCAAGAAATCTCATTAAAGATTGAAATAACGTGAGTAATTACAGCAGGCATGTCAGTCGTGAGAGTGGTCCCTTTAGATTTCTATAGCCCAATGTTCCAAGCTAATTCACTAATGAAGTCGATTGTGAAGACAAGTGCTGCTGTATCTTGGCAGTGCTTTTGCATATTAAAGTGACCTGGAACCATGCCATGAGGGCCGCTTTCTCCTTTTTCACCAAAATAGTGCCTTCTTAGAAACAGCGTAACATATTGTCACTGACTTGATAGCCGGACAGTAACATAACTGGCTACATAACCTCCTAACCAAGAGCGCTGGGGTGGAGCGATAGGATGATTTTAAGGGCTGGAACAGACGGGGCCCAAACACGGGTGTAGGAGCGCATATTGACCCAATGGAGGTTGTCTGCACATCTCACCCCACCCTCGGCCGTTCCAGTGGATCTATAAGGAGTGCAGAGGAGCCAAGAGCAATATACAGTCACAAGGCCCGTAATTCCTACTGACACCCCTGTTGCCAACAAACAAACATAGCATGCAGTCTTTGTTTACAAGTCTTATGAATTTTGAGAACATGTTTAAGCATCCAAGTCAAGTCAAGTTTATTTGTACAGCGCTTTTCACGATACAAATCATTGCAAAGCAACTTTACAGCAAATTAAGTTTCTACAATATTTAGTGGTAGCTTATCAGTGGTGACTGTCAATTAATGTACATATGGCAGAAATGTACGGAAAAATCAATTTAAGACGTAATAAAAAAGACGATGAACACTATTAACAGCAATTATAAAATAATTAAATGTGCAAAATAGCAAAATGTGGTAGTTCTGTATCTTGTTTCAGGGTTGGCATCATCTGAGGTCCTCTGAGGGGTTGGCATCATCTCTTCTCAGGTGTTCTGGATCCAGACTGAAGCTTATGTCAATCCCGTGGCAAAAACAGAGAAACAAATAGAGACATAATTAGCGTAGCTGCTGTTCCAACCAAGCAAAATTGATTTGTTTAACCCAAACTAAAGAATAATAATAATGTGCAACAGTGAGTGAGACAAAAATAATATACTCTGGTATCAAAACTCCATCTTTATCTAAATATAAAATGATAAGATATCATTTTATAAAACTATAAAATTTAAAATAAAAAGCAGCATTTTGAAGACTATTTATGTTCTATTTAATGTGGTAATAGCAAATCATTTTTATGGTATTTTGTGAATAAACAATGGCAAAACAAAAAACATCTGCCGTTATATTAAATAATGGAATGCTAATTTGAAAACAATGAATTGAATAAATTATATATCTTCCATTCTGTGCCATAGCCAATCAAGGATTACTTGAAAGGATTGTTCACCAAAAAATTACTGTCATCTACTCACCACATACTTTTTTCATACACTATCATATACCTTCAGAAGACGTGAAATATACTCTTTTTGGAGCTTGACAAGACCATGGTAAACATAAACTGTCATTGTATGGAAAAGCAGTCTGGACGTTCTGCTAAACATTCTTTTGTGTTTACCTGAAGGAAAAAAAATCATACTTGGTTTGACTGACATGGAGAGAGGAAGACAGAACTATTGTGAACTATTGTGTAAATAATTTCTTTAAATAATAAAGTCATTTTCTTTTCTTGGTTGCACAGTTAAGTAGAAATTAAAAGTTTATTTCAACACCATGGTCATTTTAAATATCGTCATATGCCATAAACAAATTACCTACAGTAAGACATTGCAAAAATACAAAAATAATGTAATTTACTCAGTGAAATTTAAATGCTTGGCTAAAGCTGTAATCTCAAAAGAGAATTCTATGTAAATAATCCTAAAGCATGCACAATCTCATGTACAAATAATATAAATATTTACATACATTCAACATGAATGCAATCTTACTCTTGGTTAAAATTAAAGCGCAATGAACTGGTGTTATGTTGTTTTGAAAAACGTCCCCAATCCAGACATTTTTAGACTGGAAAAATCTTTGTTTTGAACATTGTTTATAGATTTACAGGAATATAATTTTAGTATACCATACCTTGCCCAAAGGGGCTTTAACAAAACTAATAGATTCTGACGTATTTTCAAGATCAATCAAGATGACTGGTGTTCAAGTGGGCATTTTTGCAAAAGGTTCATTTTTAAATGGTAAAGAATCTGTGCGTCACTTTTTTTAAGGGACTGGTCCAAACGAAAACAATATTTCTGAAAGATTTTTTGCTTGACTGGTCAAGAGATGATTAATTTCTGTCTTTGTATTTGGTTTAGAGTTCATTTTAATCCACATCCAGAGGCTCCATGGGCATTGTGACCCGTCTAACCTCACACTCGATTCCAGGCCTCATTGGCGCCTCTAGTGGTGGCGTCGGTTCCTGCTCTTGCGGAGCTCTTGAACATGCTTCCATTTGCCCTTCTGTTTTTGCTTCTTCTCTTTGTGCCAGAGCGTTTCGCAGTACTCATCCAGAGAGCGCACAGGGCCGCTCAACATGCTCAAGTAGTCTTTATAGCGCTGACGGGGTTCAGTCATGGACGGAATTTCTGATGATTCCCGTATAGCAGGTTGGTGTGCGTGGATCTGTCCGCGGTCCAGGCACTGCAGTTTATCTTTTGGTGCGATGAATGAAGCATTATACGCTATAGAATCTACATTTGTTATTGTATTTCTGATGCTATCTAGTTTATCAGTGAAGAAATTCATAAAGTCATTACTATTAAACTGTGAGGGAATATTTAGATCGGGTGGTGTCTGGTTATTTGTTAATCTAGCCACTGTGCTAAATAAAAACCTTGGATTGTTTTGGTTATTTTCTATGAGTTTGTGGATATGCTCGGCCCTGGCAGCTTTTAGAGCCTGTCTATAGCTGGACATACTGTTTTTCCACGCAATTCTAAAAACTTCCAAGTTAGTTTTTCTCCATTTGCGCTCAAGACTACGAGTTTTTTTCTTGAGAGAATGGGTATTACTGTTGTACCATGGCGCAGTACGTTTTTCTCTAACCTTTTTCAATTTGATGGGGCCAACAGCTTCTAATATATTAGAGAAGATAGTGCCCATGTTGCTAGTCATTTCGTCTAGTTCATGTGTACTTATTGGTACACAGAGCAGTTGAGATAAATCAGGCAGGTTATTTGTGAATCTGTCTTTGGTGGCTGGAACAATAGCTCTGCCCGGATGATAACGCGGAGCCATATAGTTAATATCAGTAATACGCAGCATGCACAATACAAGGAAATGGTCAGTAACATCATCACTTAGAGGTACGATATCTATATCAGTAAGAACAATTCCATGCGATATAATTAAATCTAGCATATGATTAAAACGATGAGTGGGCCCGGTGACGTTTTGCTTGACTCCAAAAGAGTTTATTAGGTCAGTAAACGCAAGTCCTAATGCATCATTTGTATTATCAACGTGAATGTTAAAATCTCCGACAATTAGCGCTTTATCAACAGTAACCAATAGGTCTGAGAGGAAATCTGCAAATTCTTTTAGGAAATCTGTATATGGCCCTGGTGGTCTATACACAGTAGCCAGAGCAAGAGATACGATAGATTTCTTTTGCATATCTGACAGTGTAACATTAAGCAGAAGTATTTCGAATGAGTTAAACCTGTATCCTGTCTTCTGAGTAACATTGAGAATATCACTATATATTGTTGCAACACCGCCGCCACGACCAGTCTGACGGGGCTCATGCTTATAACAGTAGCTTGGTGGAGTAGACTCATTTAGACCAATATAATCATTAGGTTTTAGCCAGGTTTCAGTCAAGCAGAGTACATCAAAACGATTATCTGTGATCATTTCATTTACAATAACTGCTTTGGGTGAGAGTGATCTAATGTTTAGGAGCCCAAACTTTAAAAATTGTTTTTGTTCATTTATTTTACATTTTTCTGGTTTAATCACGATAAGATTTTTTCTAGATCCTGCATTAAATTTATATTTTGACCTCACTATTCGGGGAACAGACACAGTCTTTATAGATTGGACAGCACAAGTACTTCTATCATTTAAGCGGGTAGAACACAAGTCATCAGGGCAGTTATTTGAGATTTGACTTACTAGTCATATGGTGCGTAGCGTCCTGGAGTCGTTTCATTACATTTATATATATATTGTCTTGGGATAAAATGGACAGAAATCTTTCGTTTCTTTGGTGTTCAGTGTTCCAGTTATTCGGTCTTTAAACGTGAAATAGTTGTCACCTAGTGGTGCAACCAAATTTGGTGCAACTCGTTTTGGTTGCTTTGGTTAATGAGCAATTATTTGGTCTAAATCAGAGTGAACTTTACAGCATTGATTGTAAATATTAAAAGGGCATCATACCACAAAGGAAGGACATTTCAGAAGACCCTTGTCAAATAGGTTGCAAAACCACTTTGAAGGCTCTACTGCTTCTGCAAACTACAATTAACTAAAAGTGGAACTTCTTGTTAGACTTGTGTTCTGGTATGTTTGGCAAAAAACAAACACTGCGTTTCATAAGGACAGCAGTGAAGCATGTTGGTGACGGTCTGGCGATGCTTCTTCAGGAGAAGCTGAAGTCTAGTTCTAGTTTTAATTAGTCTTTCCTAATTGATTGTTATTGCCCTGAAAACTGTAGCAGTTGCCTGGTATGAGGCAAGCAGGTTTAAGGAGCCAGTGGAAACATATGTAACGGATGCCGGTCAGTGGCACCTGTGAACTTTTGGCACTGTAGTTGCCTCTGGTCAATAGCTGTAAGTAATTGGCTCATTTAAAAACGTTTGCTGCTTGCAGCTTAATTTCATATGGTATAACACTTGTATCGTCGGCTCCAATCTGTGTTTTAATTGTTTGCCATCATTTCTGATCCGGCAGAGGTTTGATATGCTAAGTATTGCTCTGTGTCTGTTGTGCAGAAAGTGTGCAGCCTTATTTCATTAGACGTTTTATTTAAATGTGGAGAAGTGCAGTCAGTTCACATAGATTGCATATACATATTACATACAGAACCAGTCATTTATGTCTAGCTCTGTTTATTTCTCATCTTGCTGAAATACTCTGCCTCCATCATCATTTATCTGGGTTTCTATAGGGTTTCCCAGAGTGAGTGGAGACCGAGTGCTATGAATAGAGAGGGAGAATGAAATAGCCTGCTGTAATGTGAGGGTGAAATGAAGTGTTTTCTGATCTGAAATATGTTGATGTTTATTTTGTGGGTAGGTACATCTCATCTGCCTGTTAATGGTGTGATTCAGCTTGAGTAAGTGGATGGGAACTTCTAAAAGGGTCATTTATTTACAGAGACAAGAGACACTGCTGTGAGCCTGTCTGCCAGTTCTGACTAACTCGACTTGTTTCTTATTTCAGTATTTATTAGGGCTGCACGATAAATCGCATGCGATATATAACGCGCATCTTGTCAGTAAAGCCGCTTCTGTAATCAGCGGTAAATCTCCATCACGTGTGGGCTTTCACATGGAGCAGCATTAACTACACAGAGCCGTTGTTCACTGGCAAGCTGCGCAAAACCACGTTCATAATGGCGCGATTTTTTGCGCAGCTTGTCAGTGAACAACGGCTCTGTGTAGTTAATGCTGCTCCATGTGAAAGCCCACACGTGATGGAGATTTACCGCTGATTACAGAAGCGGCTTTACTGACAAGATGCGCATTAAATATCGCATGCGATTTATCGTGCAGCCCTAGTATTTATTCATGTTTTTCAGTTTTAAAGAATATTTTGTGTGATCCTTCTTTACATAAAGGGAGTCTTTGAGCTTTTCTGACGCCTCCTGACACTCGACTAATGTCACAAAGAAAGTAGTAGTCTCAGGCTTCAAACATATTACAGCAAGCTAAGGTAAATGGCTACTATTGGGATTGTTAGTTTCCTAGCAACAATCTTTTCCATGACTGACAGAAGCTCCAACCTTCAGGACAGAGTCCAGCCGAGTGTTTGCATTTAACGCAGCGGTGCAACTGTAATCTTTGTACAAAACCCATCAAAGCATCTTCTCAGCTGTTAATATGAAACAGAATTGAAGTGTGTGAACATGTGAAGTGCCGAGTTAGTGGCATGTGTCAAGTTACAGACCCACTTTAAATGGCCTGTTATTGTTGTAACCTCTGATGGTCATGCTGTACTGTCACATGATTATAACTGCCCGTCTTTAATCAAACACTCTTCCTGCTGTACAAAAGAAGAGGAGGTGTGTGAGGAACAGATCTAAAGTTAAATCGTCCCATGCACTACCTTTCAAAAATCTCTTCTGCTCACCAAGACTGCAAATATTTCATAAAATTACAGTACAAACAGTAATATTGTGAAATATTATTACAGTCAAGTAGTACAGTATAAATTGCAGCAGGCAAATAGCTGACTTTTGTAAATAAGGTGCTATCTATAATAAGATATTGTAGTTAGTAATGTAATTGGTAACACTTTAGTAGAATTTTATAGAACACATATTAATACCTTATTCTGCATGATCATATTCTACATCCCTTAATCCTACGCAATAGCTAAACTTAACAACTACCTTACTAACTATTAATAAGCAGCAAATTAGGAGTTTATTGAGGCAGAAGTCATAGTTAATAGTCGGTTAATAGTGAGAATTGGACCTTAAAATAAAGTGACCATGTAATCTGTCAGATTATTCAGTTTATGTAATGTATTCCTGACTAGCTTTTGATTACTTTTGGCCTAACGTGCTTATAACAGATTTGAATGTGATTGTTGTGTACCATATGAGCAAATTCAAACGAAATATAATCTAATTACAAGTACTTAAATTTTGGGATCTGATAACATAATCTAGATTACTACTGAGCACTGGGGACATTTACATTTGGTCACTTATTGATTGGACAGGTGCCTGTTCATTTATAAAAAAACAAGTAGAAATGCCCACCGAGATACCTTTGAGACGGATGGCATCACCATCACTTTGTTTTTTAGGAGCTCTGCCATGCATGCATGAGCGAGCAGTAATAGATGCATGCTTGGATGCAGTGACTGTAAAACACTAACTACCATAAACACTCACTAGCAGGAATAGTACATTGGATTTATATCTGTTGTATTGAGAAACATTTATGTGATCTTGTATAAACTGGAGTATGCATACCAAAACAGATGTCAATGCAATCGATCAAGATGCATGAATTGTCTTTAATTTTTTTGCTGTCATGCAAAAGAAACGATTTTTAACAAATGACATTTAGATAAAATCTATTGATTTTTCCTGCTTTTTATTTTCACAAATGTCAGGTGGCCACATTTGACACAGGTGTGCATTATGTGTCAGTGGTCAGTGTGTTTGTGCAGTGATGTTGAATGACTGCGGACTCTCCCACACATCAGTCTCTTACAGAAATGCGTTTCCACAGCTCAAACCTGTTCAGACTCTCACTACAGACACTTCATGCATTGTCAGGGCTGTGGGAGAGTTGTCATGCATGAAGGTTGATGGGATATATGTGTGTGTGTTGTAGTGATGGAGATGAGCTGAAGAAGTCTCTGTCTGAGCTGGCGGATAAGAACCATCACTCTCACACTAAGAGCATCAGTCGCATCAGCAGCAGCAGTAACCCGTTCCTGGACATTGCCCATGACCCCAACGCTGCTGTCTACAAAACTGGCTTCCTGGCCCGCAAAATCCACGCTGACATGGACGGGAAGAAAAGTAAGATTTAATCCAGAGTTCATTTGAAACATCTCCAATACAACACCTGCTCGTTTTGAGGGTAAAGTGTACATGATCCGGCAGCCACGCAGCATGATTTTGAAAATAAAAATACTGTGAAAAGTGTATTGTTTAAATTGATTTTTCAAACTAAAATACCATGATTTAAACTTTTTTTAATTCAAATTCAAAACATTGAACAGTTTTCAACTAAAGACTTCTTTTTAGCAGGTCAAGGTAATTCAAATGACTTTTACTTCTAGATTTTAGGAAGCATTTCAGTTTATTAATTATTTGTGTAATTAAATGTCTTTTTCATAAGCACTTTATGACTCTTCATAACCTAAGCTTCTGGGTGTGCAGGGAATGATGGGAAAGAACATTAAATAAATGCTGTGTAATGTGAACGAGGATAAAGCAGGTGTGATTCAGTGCTTTGGCCAAGCACACATGGTGAAATGGGATTTTGGCTGTAGTCTCTCATATATTATGTCCACTTATTTTTCCTCCCTAATGAGATTCTAGAGTCACTAGAAACCCGCTGAGCTGTTGTGTCTGTTTGAAGAGACGCACCGATTACAGCTCGTCCTGCAGAAGAATCTCAAAGACTGACAGTTGATATGATCAAAACTGATATATTAGGAAAGTTTAAAAGGATGCTTTCACGAACTATACATAGTTCTGTTTTGTGTTATAAACACTACCATGCAAAAGTTTTGGGTCAGTGAGATATTGAAAGAAATTAATACTTTTATTCAGAATGGATGCATTAAATTGCTCAAAAGTGGCAGTAAAGACATATGTAATGTTATAATTTTTATATATAATAATAATAATAATAATATAATAATCTTAAAAAAAAAATGTATCACAATTTCCACAAAAATATGAAGCAGCAAATGTTTTCAACATTGTTCAGAAATGTTTCTTGAGCAGCACATCAGCATATCAGAATGATTTCTGAAGGATTATGGGACACTGAAGACTGGAGTAATGATGCTGAAAATTCAGCTTTGATCACAGAAATTACAGGAATAAAATACATAGAAAACCAGATATTTTAAGTTGTTTTATTCCATGGTCTGTCTGAATACTGGATTTTGATTGGCTGGCAGGTATGCATTAGAACCGTTTAATGCACAGGTAGTTCCAAGTCGGTTTAATCACCGTTATATATTAATGCGCTGCTTTCATTGATGCACACACACACACACACACACCGCTCGCACATAAACACAGTGAGAGGGAGAGAGGTTGGAGATCGCAGATCGTGCTGCACACACACCGAAACTTATTGTCGGTGCTGCCCCGCGACTTTAATTAATAAAATAGTATAGATACTAGATCGCTTCATTATCTTCCTCAGCAACGAGCTAAAATCGAAGTAACTAAACGGCTTCATTGTTTGTAGAGAGATGCGCAGACACGGGTAACTCACACACACAACTGTCATCTCTCTCTCTCTCGATAGATCGATCGATAATTCATTCAAATAAATGTGGTATCTATATCTGATTTGAAGCGGGCAGAATGCTGGAGCTAACGAGCCATAACTGACGTCATTTTTACCCTTCTGGTTAAATATTGCGCTGCTAACATCATAAACAGCTTTAAGTTGTCAATGCTGGCAAATGACCATGGAATAAGCGGGATAATCAACGGCTTTCCGCTTCGCGTCGGGTGGTTCTTTGCCTTCACGTCGTGCATTTAAAATCCTTTAATGCACGGCAAGCCGTTGATTATCCCTTATATAATATTTTACAATTTTACTGTTTGTAACTGTATTTTTGATCAATAAATGCAGCCTTGGTGAGCAAGAGACTTCTTTAAAAAACATTTAAAAAATCTTACTGACTGCAAACTTTTGAACCGTTGTTCGAACACATCGAACAGGGTAAACTGAAGTGGTTACCTTCTACCCTCCCCTGCTTTGTGATTTTGTGATTTACTATCCAGCTGTGGCAGAAGATGTGCCAACATGAGTTTAGTAGACATGCCACACTGAGTCTCCACTACCAGCCGTGCCAGTGCGGTCTAATGAGCGTGTCCATGGGTGTATTACAGTTGGGATATAAACAGCAGGGCTTTAGTGATCTGCTGCATCACATGCTGAGAGCATTCAGGCCAGGGTCCCAGAGGAGCCATCAGCGCACTACTGAGAACTCAGTCTGTGTGGGGTGTGAAGGATTCGGATGCTTCCCAGAGCTCCTATAAGCACAGCCGTAAATAAAGCTGTTCTACAGAGACGCTATCAAGGGATTCATTTGACAGGAGAAATGTAAGTAATGCCCTTCAGAGGTGGAACAGACTGCTGAAATGATTGACGCTTTTTAACACGTACTGTCATTCCAAACGGAATGAATTTCAGACTTCAGTGGGAATCAAATGGAGATGTTTAGCAGGATGCTCATGTTGCTGTATCCCATACTGTGAAGTGAAAGGGGACAGATGCTGGTGAGCTCCATAAAGCACTACAAAAGTAGTCCATGCTGCATTTATGTGTGTGTTGATACCATAGACTGTATAAAAACATGGACGTAGTGTCCGTGACGTCACCCGTAGATTTCCGAAGAGCGTTTTTGAAGCTCAAAAGTAGGCGGAGCCAGCCGTCGCCACCTTGGCAGCGCGTCACCGCGCGTCACTCCCGGATAATCGAAAATGGGCAAAGAGGCGGGAGCAGGTTGCTGAAGCCACGCCTACCTAGCTCGACGGTGGTGACAGCAGCGGCAATCCACCTGTCACTCAAGTGGCCACGCCCTTAATTATGCAGAACTTTAAGGCTTAATATAATTTAAATGGATGAGTTATAAAAAAATTCACCCCCTCACAGTTGTCATGAAGGGCAAAATTAGCTATATAGACCAAAATCATTTTTTGAACCAGGCTGTAAACATGTTTTTTTCTGCTGTAAAGTTGGGCATTTTAACATGGGGAGTCTATGGGACTGACTCCCTTTTGCAGCCAGCCTCTAGCGGCCAGTCGATGAATTACAGTTTAAGTCACTTCCTTGTTGGCTTCACCAGAGAGAGCGGGAGGTTGCCGCTCGGTTGATACCGATTGTGGCTAGTATGTGATTTGACAGCTACAGTGATTAATAGTGCATTGCATCTTAAATTTGGGTATGCTCCTCACACAAAGCCTTCAGAAGACTTGGAATAAGTTATGATGCCTGTAATGATATGTTTTTATTTGTCCTTTTAACAGTCTTGGTCACTATGAACTGTTATTGAATGGAAAAGAGTAACATATGATAATTGCGAATAAATGATTGTATTGTATTTATTTTATTTGTATTCTCTAGCACCGAGAGGGAAACGTGGCTGGAAGACCTTCTATGCTGTTCTGAAAGGCATGATCCTCTATTTGCAGAAGGTTTGTTTATTCTCTCTTTCATTTTCCCCTCTCGCACTGCTGATTAATCAAATTTCCATCATTTCCCACAAACATCAATAATAATTCAGTTTCTCCTCCAGGAGGTTCAGATGTGAGACGTAATCACATTCACGCATTTATTTCAGGTCTGGCAAACCTTTTCAGAGCCCATCAAAGAAAGAAGCGTTTCAGCATTACAATAGTTTATTTATGTGCTCCATTTGAACTTGCGTTAGTTGCTTAGCTGTGCAGTCATGCAGAAGTCACAGGCATGAAATATTGGCGCAGAAGCAGGCCGTACCTGTGCATATATTTTTGTGCTGGTGACTGATTGTTTCCGTGGCATTAGAGCTAATGATGTGCCATTTACCCTTGTGCTACAATCACACCGAACGACTCTCATCAGAGAAATGTGCTGGATAGCATTCTCATTCTCATTCTCATTTCACACAGACCTTTTACTTTGGAGGAAAAGAGCACACTGAAGTGCAAACTTGTTTTCTGACTCTTAATTGCATGTTAATTGCAATTAAATGAAAATGTATTGTAGTTTAAATATTAAAATTGTCTGAACTTCAAAGTGCTTTTTGAACCACGTAAATACTTTAAATCTTCACATGTAATTTCATAATTACTTGTATTGTCTTTGAAATATAGTTCAAGTATACTGTGGACTGTACTGACAAGCATTTATAAAAAACTAGAATAAACTTTAATATAATTTCTGTTGACACTTGTATGTCATGTATTTAAATATATTGGTAATTACACATTTGTAATGAAGTTGAAATTTTAAATATATTAGCTTTAAATGCAATACCAAATTACACTACAGTTAAAATTATAGAATCAATTACTTTAGTACCTTACTCACCATATAAATATAAATGTAATTCTTCAAAACATGACAAAAGAATGTTAAAACAAAATAGCTATGTCCCAAATGACGTACTATACACTGTGCACTTATACACTGTCTACCAGGTAGTGTATGAATTATATAAGGTTATTTTGTGATTCATAATTGGAGTCTGGTAGCCCCTCCCCCTCCACTACGCAATAAAAGCTGTGACAGTTTTGAAGTGTCCAACACTCCACACTTAGTTTTTTCGGTTATTTAAGTGCATCATCCGGGTATTTAAAGTGCACTTTCTCTTTTTGGAATTTTCTATGAGAACGCACTACTCGCACTATTTATACGAAACGGCATAGCATAGTGCAAACCCAGCGACTTAAGACTGCTTTTGTGCTCCAGGGTCACATATGTTAAATTCCTTGGATTCCCATCCCTGTCCGTGTTCATCATTTGTCCTGTGTGTGCTTGCTCCTGCAGGATGAGTATAAGCCGGAGAAGGCCCTGTCAGAGGACGACCTGAAGAACGCCATCAGCGTGCATCATGCTCTCGCCATCAAGGCGATGGACTACGAGAAGAAGCCCAATGTTCTCAAACTCAAGACTGCTGACTGGAGAGTGTTCCTCTTCCAGGCCCAGTAAGAGCTGCTCGCAGTCACCAGCGCTTTCAGAAACAGACCTGAAACTCTGAACTCCAAATCTAATTTCATGCTTCAGTTCAGGCTCAATTAAACCTCGTTTATCTCTTCCGTTGGTCTGCCTGCAGACCTTTTATTTCTTCGTAAGGCTGACTGCTCTCATCCTGTGAGTTTGCACGACTGTAGCGTGGTCTTCTTCATACAGGGTGTCTGCGGGTCCTTAAAAAGTCTTAAAATGTCTTAAATAACGTTTTCCTAATATAAGGCCTTAAAAAGTCTTAAAATGTCTTAAATTCGGATTCGATGGGTCTTAAATATTTTTGGTCTCATTACCGCTAAAATATCTTAAGTCTGACGGACCTAATGACTGTTTACAATCATTGGACAGACCGAAGATTTTTTCTTCCCCGCGGTAAGTTACTGCGTCATCACAGAGAATTGCAGTAAGTTAGCAGAATACAGAATACAAGCTCGCGCTGAAGCTCACTCTGTTTGTCTCGAGACTTCAGGACAAATGAGCGTGACAGCACACATAAATTTTTTCGGTTATTTAAGTGCATCATCCGGGTATTTAAAGTGCACTTTCTCTTTTTGGAATTTTCTATGAGAACGCACTACTCGCACTATTTATACGAAACGGCATAGCATAGTGCAAAAGTACACAAATTAGGACACGCCTTTAGATTTAAAATGTACTTTAAGGTAAAATATCGCTCGGCTTGGTGGTGTTTGGCATCCACATGCCATAAAGAAACAGTATTTGATTCTAATTCAACGCAGTGATGCAATAATTCAGTGATCTCATTGATGATATAAAAACCAATAATAAACATCACAACTTTCTATTGTGTTGTCTCTGCAAAAGGCATGACGTTTTCAGATGTGATAAAAGAATCTGTAGGAATCTGAACCAGATTTGTGACCCTGGACCACAAAACCAGTCATAAGGGTCAATTTTTTTAAATTGAGGTTTATACATCATCTGAAAGCTGAATAAATAAGCTTTCCATTGATGTATGGTTTGTTAGGATCGGACAATATTTGGCCGAGACACAACTATTTGAAAATCTGGAATCTTCTTTCACTGCATGATTCAGTCTATTAAAATATATTCAGAATGATCACAAATTCAAGACATGGGGGCAGAAAATGTGTATATTTATACCACTTCGTATAGTTAATCAAGTTCAAACGGAAGAGTGCCTTTTTTTTTCAAAAATTACCATATACAAATATGATATTGATTTTTTACAACAGTTCAATAAACTA